>NW_028186371.1:1126557-1134057 GCF_003343005.1 Rhea americana | reverse complement strand
ATGTCCATGCATAAAATATACATCTTTCACACTCTATAACTTGACTTTTTCTCGTTAAATCTGTACACTGTACTGACTGTAAACATCTGTCTCAGTAGTATGTGATTTAAGTAATCAAGATATTGAGTCATTTCTCTTCAAAGAATAGTAATTTTTTAATATCTGAAAATTAAGATAATTCATAGAAATAAGAAAATGTTATCTAACTGTATCTAACTGTAAAGCAAAAATGTACGTTGACTTAGTGGGGCAGAACTGGGCCTGTTGATAATAGTATATAAAAATATATATATACTCCAAAGGTGATCAAATTGTAAATTCCAAATGTTGAAAGGCTCCCAAAGAATTATTCTTTAAAGGGATAAAGATTTATTCCAATTCCATCAGTTCTGGAAAAACTAGCCTGTGATTTTTGAATTCCTTGATTTTGCTACATATGTCATACACAAGGGGAAGCCCTCTCTGCTATATTATCAGAAGGCATGTTGACAAATGACTTCATTGGCTAGAGGAGGTTAAGAGGAGCTTTGGACCTCTGGGATCTAACTTCAGAGAGCTGCTCATGGAAGAATATTCACAGTTCAGCACGTGAACGCTTTTTCCCGCTGGTTTCTCCTCTGTCTCACCTGAAGAAAGAAGCTGGCCAAACTACTTATAAAACATTTAGGTCAATAGACTGATGCTTCACTCCCTTGAACCAGGTCTTGCTTTTTAAACCAAGTGTGAAATTCTGCTTTTCTGAATTTGTCTTCAGAGATCAAAGGACTGCTTCTGGATCAAGAGAAGGAGAACTTACAGTCTCCATATAACAAAATTAACAAGTCTTACTTTCTAAATATTCATTTTGTGCACTGAAGGAATGAATCAGAAATATTTTGAACAGAGTCCTGGTCCTTTAGGAAGACTTCACCATTACAGACATTTTGGAACATCCCAGAACCATCAGTCTGCCTGGAAACAGGCATCCACTTCTGCTGAAGACCTGCTCAGCAACACCCTAAAAGGAAAGGAGGAGTCCTACATGTAATGGTAAGGTAAGATAGGTTTGCCTGTTACTGCCACTGGAGTTTTATAAAATCCCAGACAACTGCCTTCAAAGAATCAGACAATGCTCCTTGAAGAGCTGAGTACCATTCTTTATTCCAAGTATAGCTCCCATTACTTTTTTAATGTAGGAAACCAAGACATTGCTAACACTTGAACAAACATACTACTTAAATATCTGCATTGAATGCTTACTGCCATCTTCTCTGCTTATTCCTGTGTTGCTGGGTTTGACATTGAGTCTTTAAAAGTCTAAAATGTGCTTTCTGTCAAAAAAGTCCTTTTTTAACTGTACGGTCCTTAAGGAAATGGTTTACTATATACCTGTATAATGCTTTGCACACTGGGGCCCTGAACTCGTTGAACAAACCACAATTAACCAACAACATCTGACAACAAGCTCTTTCAGACCTGGCTGAGCCTTCTACCAGTGCTGTATCATTGCCAAAGTTAACATCAATCCCTCACGACTTCAGTAGGAGTGGGCCAATGCAGAATCCTTTCAGAAGTCCCATCTCTTGTCAGGTGGATAAGTCTGGAAGTCTTCTAGACACCTTTCACTATAAATCAAGTAGTCAAGTAGTATATAACATAAATGACTTCCCCACTGAGCAACCAGGAGGAAGAGAATTTCATATGTGAATAAACTTATTACAGCTTACCAATAAATATTTAACTCCTAATTCAGAACACTAATAAAAGGACCTCCAAGAGAGATGGTATAAGATATACTTGTACTAGGTATGCAGTACAGTAAAGAACTAGGATAAGGGTTGATATCCAAAAAGAGCAATTGCTTTGAATTTGAAGAAAAGGGCAAGCAGTATCAATATCACTTGGAGAAAAGGTCTAATTTATGCTCGACTAGATTCTTAACTGTATTTAAATGCAGGTTATGCTGCCGTGGTGGACCTAAGCCTGACTATCTGACCCCTGTATGAACTGTGCATCATTAGGCTAAAATTGCCCGTTTTTCCAAATGGGTAATATATTAAATACCTTCTCAGTAATACAATAAATGAGATACACTAAGGAGTCTATGAACCTTTCTTCTTAAATTCTTCATTTAAAATGCTGCAGTCCAAAGTTATGTCTGCTAAATACAGCGAGAATATTATACGATTCTGAAACTAGTCACACTAATGCGTCTTTCTTCTTTCAGCAACRTGGTTCAGAACCTGAGCTTTTTCCCTGGCAATTGCATCTTATTTTTAGATCCTCTCTCTTAGCTAATAAGCAGTATATCTTATTATAACAGTGGTAAAAGCCTTCCGTCTTTCTCCTTAAGATATTTTAAATGATTAGGAATTTTACAATCATAATCATAATTGAATCATAATTAAAAGATTTGTTGTTATTATTATTATTATTTACTTTTCCGTATTAGAGGATCATGACATTTTCCATGAACTTCCTGCACTGTACAGTACTCAGATAAAGTAAATGAGGCACCTCAAGTTTTTAGAGAAAAAGGGCATCTATTTTCCTGTCTGGAACATTGTAAGCATAGCAACTAACTACAAAATCCAGCTCAAAATTCTACACACAAGTCAAAAGCATTGATTTGTTACAGTGTCTTAACAACCTGCAGTACAAAAATAGATACAGATGATCAGCCTCAAAATGACTGTGAGCTGAAGAAATATGATAAATAAAATATAACAGTCGACCCTCATCTCATCACAATGTTACATATATACAGTATAATTTGAATGCTGCATATAACCAATCTGGTCCATGAAGAGTGAAACTAATACAGTATTGTTTCTTGGATTGGATTAGTGTTAAATTTCCCTTAAAACTCCCTTTAACAGGACTGTCAATTCCCTCATTTTGGACTCTTCATCATAGCCACTGCACTGCACCTTCCAGCGTGTTTTCATATGCTCCCTTTGGAGAGGAAGCTGGTGGCATGGCATGTTGTTGGACGGAGCACCTACGAATCAGTAGGCCAGCTCAGGCATGCTGCCGTTGCTCTCGTGTGTGCATGTGGGGCAGCGTGATAAAGGGCTTTCTCAGTCCGCACTGCAATTTATGCTTCTTTCTCCTACCCACTTGTGGATATTTGTGGCCTGCATGTTCAGGAATTATTGAGATGATAGGATAGAAAGGTTGATGATAGGCAAACAGAAGGCAAGTGCAAACACAAAATGCAGTATTTCTTTAGGAAGCTATGTTAAAAATTATCAAATACTGCTGCCTAAGAAAAATGAGGGATGTCACTTTGAAACTGAACCTCTTGAAATACTGCTTTACTTATAGACAAATTCAATATTTTCTCATTTATTTAACATAACGTAGTCTGAGGAGTGACACAGACATTTTTTCTGCAGGAGATAAGACTAGAAAAACTGGAGTTACATACTACATTTCCTTACACAAATGAAAATTAAACACACTTCTTAAAATGTTATTTTATAGAAATTCAAGATATGTCCCAAAATTGCAAAACTCTCAATTGCTTTCAGGGCAGTTACAGAATCACCTTGATGTCTTTTGAACCACAGAAAAGCTACAAGATGCAAGACCCCATATCTACAACAATATGAAGGAGGAACAGTACAGAAATAATAAATTTCTTTAAGTAAATCTTACCAATTTGAAAAACAAATGTATTTTTTCATAAAGGATAGAATTGTTATTGATGTAACTGTGTAATGGTAACGTTAGATTCAGCTAAAGAACAAGTAAGATTAGGTGTGATTGAAAATATAAATGCAGTGGTTTTAACATGTAGCAAAAATTAGCCAGGAAAGGTAAAGAAGGTTTTAGGTAAGCAATATGTATAGGAAAAAAAAGGAAAGACCGGTACAAAATCACTGGAAAAGCAGTGTAAATAAATCTGAATATATCTGATTCAGAAACATAAAACTGATGCAGAAAAACAGTAATAGTAAAAATAATAGAGAAGAACCATAAAAACTTGAAAATCAAATATGAATCAACCTCAGATATGAATCAATCAACACTAAATTGGATTTTCAATCCAGCGAGTGGAAGTTCAGATCTTCTTAACTGTTAAAAGTTTGTGAAGTATTAGGATTTGTTTAAAGATATGATCAGTGCCTTGTGTGATCTAATTACTGACACATCTAATAATGGAATTTACAGTGACTTGCTTAATGAAACACATTGCATTAAACATGTATATTATATTTCTTTTAGTCTTGAAGAATATCATTTAATCCATCACCTGGGAAAATTCCCTTTCTAGGCTCTAAAAGAGCCTATTTCTGAAAAAACTAACATGCATGATGAACTTAAGAGCTGTAAAGAAAGCCTGTGAACCGAATGGCTGCATACAGCCAACAACGGTAGCAAGAAAACTGCATGAGACTCCAAGACTATGCTTATTTTCAGAGGAACTTAATAAAACTATAAAGAAAATCCACTTTCATCTTCCAACTATGAAAGAGATAACTGTAGAAAGAAATAATTGGTAGCATAGGTGAAGTTAACTATATGAGTGTTGTTGACACATCCCAGAGATTTAGGTATTAGTGTTGAATGAAGAAAACTATAGATTCACCTGCTTGTCATGTAATTTGGCACTCATTAATTAACAGAAGTCTTGGAGACTGCATTTCTAAGTCATGTAGACACTTTTGAGAATCTCAGCTTTACGTGCCTGAGGAACTGATTAATGAGTTTAATTTTGGACGTCTATCTTCTATAATAATAAATAGTGAGTCAGTTCAGGCCACTTGCCTTCTTATTCTTTTATATTAAAGAATGAATGTAGTAAAAACTGTATTGCTACCACCTCAGTAGCAACCATGTATCATTTGTTTGTTTGACTACCAGRTGCAATGTGTTAGAGAATCTTTATTGCGCTAACGAAACTGATGACGATGTGTTTGGAACAGCCAGAGAACTAGAGCCTTTGCTAACAAACATTTGGGGGCTCTAGTTGGCTGATCATATACACATTTACAGTGCCTTATAAAGTGGGTCCCTTTCACTGAAACAGGTTTGATTTTTATGTATTCGTGCATACATTCATACATACATACAGARCATATAGAGGCATACATGTGTAAATATATATATATCTACATATTCAGTAATACTGAATAGGAATAAAAAATGACTGGCAAAAGCCTATCCCTTTTAATAGAGATTCTCTTTTTATTTTTATTTTTTGAGAAAAAAAGTCTCGTTAGGCCTCATTTCTTCCAAATATGAGTACGATAGAGAAGTGTTTTAGTGTTGTTTTTTGAATCCATGGGCATAACGCAGAAAGAAGTTTCTATCTGCAGCGRATCGTCCCATTTTTAGAAGCAATACCGCTGCTATCACAAGAGTGGCCCATTAACTGTGGCGATAACTAGCACAGCAGTGAGGGAATCACTTCTGAAATGTCATCAGCATTTCTTTTACTAGAAAATGTGCTTAAAATAGCTCTGTATGCATGGAGACCTGACTTGSTATAAAGATTTCAAATAAAGGTACAGGAAAATTTTGTTCTTTTTTTCCTTTTATATATGTTCAATTTTTTTCTCACATGCACAAGACTTTAAAGGGCTGGGTTACTCTTAAGCTTTATTATCTAGAGATCCAAAAGAGTACAAGTATGTTTTTTAAATAATAATTTAAATACAAATCAGCAGAGTTCAGAGATCAGATAAAGTCTGTTTGTTGAAATATCACTAGCTGGAATGCTTTCAAAATATTTTCAGAGTTATTTTTCTCTTTAAACACAGAAAGATTCTTTTTCTTTCAACCCTAAAATGCTGCTTTTCTAGACCCAAATCAAATCCCAGTTAAGACAAATTGTTTTCAATGGACTTTGGAATAGGTTCCAGGTCTTTCAGTTTGCAGATGGGAGTTCTTAGCCAGCCTGCAGGGAAGCTGTTTTTATTGTAGAGCTACTGTAGAAAAAAAATATATATTGTGAGTAACCCAGATAATCAACACACAGCTTCCAGTGTTAACTACTTTGTCTTGGATATTGAAAGACATCACATTTACAAGCTGTCTTTGCGTGGTCTCCTACTTCTACCAGTAGTTAGCACCAGAGATTGTAGCAGACAGCCCTAAGATAAGCTTTCAGCTGGGTAGGTCACAGATATCCATATCACTATCCTAAAGTGTGAGCTTTAGTATCTCACAGTCATTTGTGGAGCGGTATTGTTGTATCGGGTGCTGATCCTGCTGTGAAGGAATGAAATAGATACCATTGACTTAAAAGATCGTGTTCATTTGGATGTAACAGAAGTGGACTAAGTCTTTGGAAGAAGATCATCTGGGTTGCAAGAAGAGTGCCTCAGTGGTTACATCCTACACAAAGACTTCAGAATCAGGTACAATTTCCTACGTGAACAAGGGTTCCCTGGATAGTTTTGTGCAATTCATCACAAGTGACATTCATCTCTAAAAGAAAAGTATSTAGTCTAAGTAATGGTAAGAAAAAGGTCCTCCAGAAAGTGATCCTCTTTCTCCAAAGACAGATAGATAAAGGCAGAACAATGTTTTTCTTGGGAGGCACCTACCTCTTGGCATTGATCACAGACGGGGACTTGGGCAATTTTTATTAGGTGTCTAGCATTTACATGGCTAAAAAGCTAGGTCTGCTTAGGAATTTGTGCAAGCTAACCTTTATAGTTTGAGGAGCTGAAGTTCTGTCTCTCTTTCTCAGGTTTTCACATGTAAAATGTGACATCTTCCTTACAGTGAGACAGTGAGGGGTACAACTTTAAAAYCTATACAGTTCTTGTGCAACATGCCAGTGGGGCCAGACAGTTACTTAAGATAAATGGATAGAAAAGTATTCTGGAGGCAATGAACCCTAACCTCAAAAAGATAAGATATAAATGTTTTTACTCTGATGATTCTGGCATTTTTGTTACCAAATGCAAAAATCCATGGAAGGGACTAATTTTGGAGTTTAAATGAACTGGATCATACTTCAAAGACTCTATATGAAGTTTTTAAAATCTTATAATTATTAATCATATCACTGAAGCCACAAAATCAACAATTTCAGTAGCACAAAGTAGATTACAATGTTTACTTRCATTCAGTTCCTCTGGTCTTTCCATAGAAGATTCTCACTGAGACAATTAGAGGTTTTTGTGGTAACATTCAAAAATTTTCTATTTTTAGATGCTGTAGACTATCATAAGACTCAGTGCAGCTTATATTTAACTGTTCCTATCCTTTGACCAGTGACTGTGATCTGTTCCTTTTGATATTAACAAGGGAGGACATAGTTCAATATTTGTCATTCAAATATGAAAAAATGTGTAGTCTGCTCTTCTTTTGAAATATGCCCATGATTTGCAATACCACTAATGAAAGTAACAAGCATATCATATTATTCCAATCCAGTTTTAGTTCCATAATCTTTTGTCRAAAAAGCTGCTATTGACTTTAGAAAGCCATTGAGATCTGTTCTGCATAAGGAATTGAGCCACGAGCCAGCTATGTGCCCTTTTAGCCGAGAAGGCCAATGGT
>NW_028186371.1:1082774-1126322 GCF_003343005.1 Rhea americana | reverse complement strand
AATCACAGGAAGTTTTGTCTGAAAGTGAGGAAAAACTTTCCTGTGAGAGTGACAGAGCCCTGGAACAGGTTGCCCCAAGAGGCGGTGGAGTCTCCTTCTCTGGAGATACTCAGAACCGGTCTGGATGTGATCCCGTGCAGCGTGCTCTAGGTGACCCTGCTTGAGCAGGGGGGTTGGACTAGGCGAGCTCCGGAGGTCCCTTCCAACCTCAACTGTTCTGTGATTCTATAACTGTATATCACAGTCATATTGATGCTGCTCACAAAGTTACTGGATCTGCATGGCCAATGGAGTTCTGCTTCAACCTAGCATGGCATTACAACRCAACAAATTAAGGTAAATTAACAGAAAATATTCTTGGGAAAGATAGAATACAAATAAACAAAACTTTGATTATCCACATGTTGGTCTGAGATCACAGTGCGCAGGGCAAGTGTTTAGAATCAAGTATCTCACTCTGGAACTAGCTTTGCTATCATTGCTACTTCTAAATTTTGGTCAAATAACTTGCTCAGATTATGTGTGGTGTTCATGTGATGGCCAAAAATATCAGTAGATAGAAATAAGCAATAATAATTAYCACATTTTTATCCCATTCAATATAAAACAGATGACAGATATGTAGTATTACCAGTTGTATCTTTTTTGCTCTGCTTTTTTTCAGTGTTTTTCTCTCAGCCTAATTTTTCATCTCTTCTTTGCTCCCTTTCTCTATTTTGATCTCCTTAGATGTTTACTCAGACTTCCAGCATTACTTTCTATCATTTTTCCTTCCTCTCAGGCACTGTTTTTTTCTGATATTAGTGATATTATAGGAAAATGTAGTTCTGAGAATTATACTTGCTACTAATGTGCTCATGGAACAGCTCCTCTATTGTGGTCTGTATCCAATTTGATTTCAAATGATTGATTATAGAGATCTCGATGGTATAATATTGAATATGCACTCTCAGCGTGATAAAGGCTACAACCTTGTAAACCCAAAATAAAAATTGGAATAATGGAAAGAATAAAATTTTCAGATAGAAATTCTTAACTGATTTTCCAAATATACTTTTAATCAAGAGTAAAAATTATCTCCAAAGCCACTAAGTCAATGGGCATTCTTCTTTTAATTTCTATTTTTGAACAAGGTTCTGTGTAGATGTTGGGTAAATTAACCATTTGTGTCCTTGAACAACTTGCTTTTGACAAATGTTCTTGTTTAAGTATCTGAAATCATAGTGGTGGTCTTTGTCCTGGGTGGTCTTTATCCTTGTTTTCAGTCATAGGCAATTAATCCAGCATTGTGTGCATATCTTCTGAGGAATTCTTCTTTAAAATCATAGCCCTTTAGAAAGTTCTCTAATCCAAAACTTCATCTGAAACTGCCATAATTTCTAGTTATCTACAAAAGGCCAAATGGAATATATGAAACAGAATAGCTCCTAGGTCTGAATCTTGTATGTCATAACAGCCTTGAGCTAAATTTTACAGCACAGTTACTTAACCTACAGGAAAATTTTATGATGGGAATATTGAGAAGCCTGTACCAATAACCAGTACTACTGAGCACCAGTATAATATTCCATTTACACTTCTCACAAAACAATTTTTGTTAATCTTGCTGCATGAATGAAAAATCTCATCCCACAGTCTCCAATTCACTAACCTCATGAACTCATAAAAAGGTCTTTTAACCACTGCTGTGATTTTCAAGTGGAAATAATAAAATGGCAAGAGTTAAATATTAATATTCAGTTCCTGCATTGTACCTTTCTTTGATACCAATTACAACTTGAACTTCACCGAACTCAGAAAGACTGCAGACTTCACTCAATTAGCAGTAATAGGATTAAAACATAGCTGAACTGAAGATTTAAATAGGAAAAAAAATCCTTGGCAAATGTATACTACATGTACCAAATTAATCTCAAAATAAATATGTAGTCTTGGATGAAATAAGTGGAATGTGGGATGCCAGAGGTATGGGGGTTGTTTTGTAGGAGGAGGTTGGGTTTTTTTGTTTATTTGTTGGTTGATTGGTTGTTTTTTTTTTTTGCTTTCTTGACAACCTCTGAAGTTTGCATGACTTTTAAAATTATGCTGTCTGTAGAATAACAGTAATTTTTCTTCCTTTAGGCTTATAGAGACACAAGAAAAAGTTGTTATTCACAATAGGTATTCTCCTTTGAAGAGCACCAAAGCAACTTTTGTATGTTACATTTTTATCTATTACTAAATTTGTCTATGATTCTATCTTAGAGACAGAAAGTATTGCATTCACATAGCTGTCTCCTGAGAAAGGATAAATATGCCCATTTACAGAGGGAATGGGCCACAAGAACTAAAGCTGTGTGTCTGCTCTACAGATCCGAACACCTGGTGACTGATTCTCTTTGTGGAAGAGAATTCTTGTGTTTCTTTATCTCTATTGACTTGTTTTTGTTTTATTTTTCTATTCACATTTGATGGGCAAGGCATTACTTCATTTTCAGTGCCTTTTGGGTCTGTCTCTACAGCTTGTGATACAACTCCCCAAACTGGAGACACTTCAGGTTTCAGGGAGCACATTTGAATTCTGACAGAAAATTCCCTCTGAGAAGTCAAAATGCCTGATCTCAGATACAAATATCAGTTTGTATCCTTCTGTCAGAGACAAATACGAAAGGTTTACATCATGTTTTGCTCATCAAAAGACTCATATAGCAGGACTTTGGAAGAATAGCAAAAAAAATGCAGATACAATTGTGAGATTGTGAGTCAGATGAAAGTGACTCCAGTAGCTTTTTTTTTGTTCATTATTATTTTCTCCCAACTAATGGAGAAAGCAAACCCAATATGGGCTATAGGAGTCTATTGGCAATAACTGTTTCATTCCTGGAAAAATGTACTTCAGGCAATACCTGGGAATGACTGAATGACCTTTTGCAGAACAGTAGAAATGTTGGTAGAGGAAGGTACTACAGAGATATGGAAATAAGCATCATTGACTGCTTAATTCCAAAATCTGGCCCTAATTCTATGATAGATAAGAACACAACAAAAGAGAAGGAAGAGCAGTTTCACAGATGAAGCTGATTAACCAGGGTGATTACTCAAGGCTGCCTTGCTTTCAAGAAACTTATTAATGAAACATTTTCATATTAGTGGATGTGATAACAACCAATATAAAGAAAGGCAATGTTATCAAGATCACAATGTACCTGAGATCAACAAGACTTTAGAGGAAACAGTATTGATGAGAAAAGGAACAGGAAAACCACAATGGAGATGCAAAGAGATAYAGCAGCTTATATGGGAATAGATCTTTTGCTTGGTCACCAGTGGCAGCATTCCACAGAACCAAGGAAATGGTCCATTCATTTACAAAGCTTCAAAATTAGCTAGGAAGCATACAACCTAATGAATCAGATTACTTCAGCCTATTTTGCTGGACTGAAAGTAACTACAGATAAATCATGACATCTTGACACTATTTTCATCATATTTCAATCTGATTTCAACTACCTGTAGAGGCTACCTTGACTTCCCACTCTTTTGATTCTCTTTGCCCTTAACCTCAAGAAGAAAAGTTAACCTGAACTGATCTAGGAAATTGCAAGGATTTGGTCCATTCTCTGTAGCAGACGTTTTTAATGTCCTGCCCCTGATATAGCATTATTTCCAAAATTTTTAAGTGCTAGCCTCTAAAGGTCCTAAATCTTTGCGCAGAAAATAATGTACAAAGCTCTAAATGAACCTAACTCTATCTCACATAGCTCAGAAAGTAGACAGGCCATTTAGTTAGACATGAACACCTGCCAAAGGTGTTTACCAGAGGTCAAAATTTACTGAACTTTTGGGATCACTGGCAATAGTTTTGAACAAAAGTGCAAAGACTCATTACCACCATCCCAGAGGTAAGAAATGGGAGCTGATACAACAAAGTTCTCATTGGAGACAACTGGATCAAGCATAGCCCAGCGACCTTGACACATCCAGAGCAGGACCTAGCACATCATGGCACCAGGGCTTTCTGTAAAAGTTTAATTCCCCCTTTAAAAAGCAGATAGTCACTATAATCATCAGTTCAGATCTGTCCAGATACAGAACTGACAGACACATGAAAATGTCAGGCTATAGGATTTGATCTGGATTGATATTGAACACACAAATCCCACTTCAGAGGGGAGGGGAGAAGGAGGAGTGGAAGAACACACAACTCAGAGACTCTAGCCATTTAGAAATTATTGTCATTCTTTATAAAGATTAAGGGACTGCAACTCTTGAAAACTGCATTCCTATATTAATCCAAAGGCCAGCCATTGTACAAGCCGTCAGASTGTAGGATTCCAGACACTGCACTTGTGATCAGAGCTTTGACCTAAAGGAGCTCTTATTTCCATGCTGGATTTGTTCATAGTGTTTGCACACTACAGCTGTGCTGCATGGCAGATAAGCAAGTTTGATTTCAAAAATCTTTAGAAAGAATTTGATAATGAATACAGCAATAAATAAGAGAGGCTGAAGAGTTGTCTCAAGTTAAAGTCTGATCTCCTGCAATGGCAAGTTTATTTGTATATCAGAAGATAGTGCTATGAGTATTTTTCAACATAGGAAAGCTCTTAGAGATTAGAGTCAAACCGTTGGACAACCTTCAGATCTGATTTGCTTAAGGACATCTCTGCAGACTGCAGAGCAAATGAGGTAAGGCTTACAGAATAATGCATGAGGACACAAGGTTTCTTATTTTTAATATATTAATACAGTTGAAAATAAATAATCCTGATTTTTCTAGGGAGGTAAGGCAACCATAAACACTACAGGGCCTTTGCCCCTAGCATCCAGTGATTTACCTGTTTTTTTATAAAAGTCAGCACCAGTTTGAAGTCATAGGAAGAAGACCAACCGCTGTTAACATGATTACTTTTTTTCTCTGTTATGCCTGAGTCCAGACCATGCCATCAGATTCTCATTTTTATGTACAATATAAAATTCAGACACAAATTCCAGTTAAAAAAAGAAATCATTTCTGTTAGGTCTTTATAACAAATAACAGCTTCTTCCTTTATTTTTTTTTTAATTCAGCAACAATTCTGATCTCCAAAGTGGCAACTAATTGCCCTGACAATTAAATGGTATTGCCACAGCACAGCCTTTATGCATTTGTCCTAATAAATGTCAGATGAAGCTCAACTGCTCACTTCAGCTGATGCTAATTTAGGCTGAATACTGCCAACTATTCAGAGAGAGAATTTTTGCTTTAAATAAGATTAATCTCACGAGTGAAGTGTATGTTTCCTTTTCCATATAACAAAGGCCATTGGTGATTCATTAAATTTGAATTATAGGTTTAACAAACACTTGCATAATATCACCTGTTATATAATTACTAATGCTGTGCATAATATTTAATATCTCAACAGTCAAGTCTTCAAAATTCAATTACTATAGCCCTTGTCATAGAGAATCACACTGCCATTTCAAAGCTCATTTTTCTCCCAGTGACCCTTCAGTTATTTATTACTACATTTGGACTCTAACTCCCATGTTGGTTCTTGCCTTTCCCCTGAAGTCAATAGGAAAGTGTAARTTCTGCAATGCTCTTAATTCTGGGCCATCATTTCAAAAAGTGCCGATCTGCCTTGCAAGTTTGTGGAGCTGATTCATTTTCTCTGTTGCAGGAGACAGGAAACTGCACCTCCTTCCATTAACAGTGGATAAACCTGCACACCCTCAAGATAGGGCCAGCAGTGTTTGCACTATCATTCTCTACTTTACAATTGTAAAAGTTTTTAACTCCAGATGGGACATGATAATATTCTCCTTAAAAAAAAAAAAAAAAATGACTGGCCCTTCCTTGCAAATGAGATCTCTACCCTTTTACACCACCCATTTTGAAATATATACTAAAAAGCACTTGGTTGTCAGAAAAGAAATTTTGTGAGAACCCTCGCAAACTATGCTTTTACTCATAAAATTGTGCCTGGAAACATCTCTGGGCATTGAAGCCAGACAGTCATGGAAGAGCCCACATTTACATCAGTAATTATTATAGCCTTTGCAGTGGCACAACTACTTGTAAAATGCCAATTAGAAGCTGTCCCCAGACCTCATAAATTCCAAATCTTTCTGAAGGAAAGTGCTAGTTGTCGTTGGCCAAAACTGTGCCAAGAACTCTTCTAAGAGATCCTGAGAGGTAATTTCAGTGCTTGGAAATGTTTTGGGGATGCTTAAATTCCAAGACTCTAAGCTGAGAATACATGGGAGGAAATCAAGAGATCTTATGATAAAAGTATGACTTTCTTTCTTAGACCTGTCTTTCCATAAGTTTTGGCCTCCTTCATACAATGAATCACAATACGCTTTAGACCAAATCATCCTAATAGGACACAGCTTCAAGTCTTAGAGAATCATTACCTCTGAGTAAGTGATGCTAACTTTGAGTCAGTGATCCAAAGTGATTTTTAATACTCCCCTCAACTGATTCTTGAACTTACCCTCAATAGCACAGACATCAGTGTAGAGAAAGTGCTAGATTTGGTGATTTCCATTTCATGGGAATTATTGCACAGAAGTAGGTCAACAGCTGTGCTCAGATATGAAGAGGTGTGTGAAAAAATAGATATAGTAAAAAGAAAAAGGTCTAAAAATGGCAAAAAAATTATGAAATATATGGGAGGAAGAATGGAGACTGTGGACTTTACACATTGTAAGGTTAAAAAGATGAAGTCTGTGAAGTTTGAAAAGGAAAGGAAAGGAAAGAAATTATAGATATCTACAAAATAATGAGTAAGCCTGAGGATCCCTCACAGATCTTTCTACTTATTTCCCACTTACTCATATCTTTTGCTCTCCATTCTGCTCCTCCTCTTTCCAGATCTTCCAAAACATATTTTATTCTTCTTTCTATTTCCCTCTTTCCTCTTGTCTCTGATCATTTCACCTCATTTCCACCTCTCCTTTTCTCTGTTTGCTTTCTCATGATGTAGCTATCAACACCAAACATAAGAATTTTATTAATATCAATAATAAATGCACAGGTTGTCCATAAAACTACAAAGTAATGAATTTCAAATGACTTCTATGAAAAAATCTGTGTAAATTCAGCAAACATACAGGCATCTGTGCTGCTAGAAAATGTTCAGCAAATAGTCTGGGCAGACTTAAAAAGCATAATAACCTGAAAATTATCAGAAATTATATTTCTGATAATTCAATTTGAACCTTTCTGCATCAGCTCATAAAGTAATTTGAAAGTGGAATCAAGAAAGTTTGAGACTTCTATCCTTCCTGTGAAGCAAAAGGCAGAAGTGAAACTCATCTGACTTATGTGTATGAGAAAAAGAAGATGCCTACATCTAAGCTAATTATCTAGACTCTTCAGTAAACAGTGATAAAAAGGCACTTTGAGGCTACAAACTATCTTACTTGAAAGTAAATGCCTAACATAAGCCAGATAAAATTGATCTTAAAAGTGCCTACTTGTCCCACTTACTACAAAAATGTGACTGAATTATCTAGTTCAGATTTAAACACATATTAAGATAGGAGATTCCAAGGAAGGCATTCTGAATTTCAATATATGGATCACTGCTGTATTTTAGTGTAAGTATCCTTATGTTCCTGTGTACTGCTAATGTGTCATTTACRTAGGAGCTGTTGCCTCTGGCAAAGCCCAAACAAGATATTACAGACACGACAGAGGGAGATGAGATGTATATATGTATTTGACAAGGATGTTCTTGGATAGGTAGTGCACTTTCCTTGCATTCAAATGAGCTATTTGTGTGAGGGTAGCAAGATGTTGCCATTCTGTCTTTTTCTAATCAAAATAACCATAACAATGGCTATCTGGACAGAACAGACACATGAAAGCTGGATAGACTTTGGCAGTCGTGAGCAAAAGTGATTATGGAGATATCCACCAAAAGGCAAATCTGGTTTAGAATGTATATGTACTCTTATATCAAATGTAGGTGCCACTGCTACCAACGGAGGACTTCAGAAAGAAGAGGAAACAGAAAATAGAGATTACAGCTGGGATTAGGTAAATGAGATTCCCCGAGACAGGCTACACAGGGCTTCTCCAGTAGATGAGGCTAGCATCACTCCAGCCTCACTGGGAGTTATGTGAAAGTGTTTAACAAACATCTGCCTTGTAGGCGCCTGGAATCAGATGAAATGATTCTAGCTTCCAACCACTACTTTGCGTGCCTTTGCTTTTTTCAGTCTTTCAGTACCTCTGTTGGTGCTGGTGGATTTTCAGCAGGTCGCCCTTAAACCTCATTTAACACTAGTTTTTAGTTGATCAAGCCTTCTGATTCCTAAGTCCTCCTCAAATTTCTAGGTTTCCAGGTCAAAGTCCCCCACCTTGTCATGAATTGGGTTGATAGGACTTTTCATTTTCTGGAGGTGAAGTTTTGTTTACTTCACGTTAAAATATACATGATTTACATGTGCACACATAGTGAAACGACTCATGCTGTTCTACACCAGTACATTTTTCTATACTCTGCTCTTTTTCACTGCTTCAATAATGAAGTCATTTACACAGGTAAGCTGTTTTCACTAGCTAATAATATGTTTTTATGCAGCACTGGCCCAAGAACTCATTCTCATGCTAGTCCAAAGGACAACATCCAACCCAGCAATGATCCTCCATTTCCAAGTCCATTTTCAGTTCTGTCAGTTATTTAGTCAATTAATTTATTTATTGCATGGCAAGTTTGCTAATCAAACACCTTGCAGAAGTCTGACTATATTATGTTAACATTTTTATCACTATCAGCCAAACTTGAATTCTGATCAAAACAGATATAGTTAGTTTCACAAGATCAATCTTTGATAAGCCACATTCATTCGTTCTTTGTTTTGTGAGTCTCACACAAGCCATTCTTTTCCTGTTAAGCATGAATAACCTGTTAACACTTTTAGAATACTAACATAAAAAGAGCTTTCTGCCAGTCATAATGTCTTCTTGCCAGGCAATATATCTTGTTTTGAAGTTTTGTATTTTATTGATTATTATTGTTTTTAGCAATGATAACTGTAGTATAGTATTGTTCCTTTTACCTAAAAAGCTCCAATGCTCTTTACATAGTACCTGCACAATCCTGAATTTGCTCACGTGCAATCTATCATTGACAACAAAGCATGCCATGGAGAAGGGAGAGCCTGGAGAAGGAATATATATATTAAATAATTTAACCTTCCACTTCAATGTATCTATTAAAGGGTCTGGGAAGTAAATAAGTGAAATATTAAATAAAGATTTTGATTTGATCGATTGCTTCAAGAAGAAAGGACACTGAAATTTCCACCAACATTGATATGTACAAAAAAACCATTCTTAAAGAAAATAAATTTTCTTTCAAAAGATGTTCTTAGTCATTGTCTCTATTTTGACCAAGACAGTGGAATACTCTTAAGAAAAGGACAACAGGTTTATATCACAGAGAGTTATAACCTGACCTTCACCCATTGACTGAAGAGTAGCATTTCTCACCACACAGTGCCCTTCACTTCCTCTGGCATTCATTCATTCAAGAGCAAAAGTCACACATTTTGAGTCACAAATACCATGTCCTACATTCCTCTGGATTTTCTTTCAATTCTCCAATCCATATGTTTGCTAAAASCAAAGTCACTTAGCTCATAAGACCTACAAATAATTCGAGAGAAAATCCAGTAGCACTTTTACTGCCTTTCTGTAGATTGACCTGCCTTTTGGGACAATAAAGATGATTCTCCTTGATCAACATAGAAGTTAATTCAGACCCAACTTGTGTGTTACAAAAAAAGAGGCCTCAGCATAAGTTATATTCTGAACTCTGTTTCTTAGACCTTTGCCAAGGTACTTCTRAAATAGCAAATTCTGACCCTTTCTTGCTACCTTCCCAAATCCTTGATCTCAAAGATAGTGTTCTCAAAGCTATTCTATGGTACTTCTTTACTCAAGATGGATYCCTCACTGGTGCTGATTCTGGGTGGAGAAAAACAGCATTAAGATTTTTTGTCATTTTACTATTGTGCAAATGTGATATACTTATCAAAACCAGAACATCTGCAAATGCAGAGAAAATGAAAGACTTCTAGAAAAGCATAATGATCCATTCTTACATTCTATAAACCCGGAGTTCCCACCTTGGCCTTTATATCCCCACAGAGATTTGTAATTCTTCTTTTCTTCACAACAAAACCCTTTTCATCCACAAGACACACAGTCTGCAGCGAACAGATTGGCTGTAAAGCCCCAGTCACAAATCTTGCTAGTGAGCAATGATAGTCAGTCCTTGATGGCTTACTGGATGCTCACCACCCAGTGGGAAGAAATGTCTAGAAGTCAGCCTGTTTATGGAAATCCAGCTTAAATTGTTGCTATTTAATAATGGATTGGGCATAGTTTCTTGTCTAAAACTGAAACCTGAAACCCGTCTTTGAAAAATACCTCTAAAGATCTGATCTTCCTTGAGATCTTTTGGAGATATTACTTCCTGCCTGCTATGACTTTTGCTATTTTTTTTCTATTTTTTTCTACTTCTGGTATTTCTCTCCACTAATATATGGGTTCCTATGTCTTTTTCATCATGATTTCTCTTTTTTTCCTCTCCTCTTATTTGCTTTTCCCCATTTTTCCTCAGTCCATTTCCCCTTGATGCCACTTCCTTCACTATTTCCCACTCCATATTTTCTCTTTCTCATCCCTTATCATGCTTTCCTTTCTTTCACCCTCCCATTCCTTTTTCTTCACCTTTTCCCACATCTCCTTCCCGTGTGATTTCCAGCCTGCAAGGAAATGCTCTCCCCACAGCACCGCCTGCCCCAGTCAACTCAGAGTCAGTAAAGAGGGTAAGGGAGAATTGCCTTCCAACAGGAGCCTGGGTAGGGTTAGTGCCACCCTGCAAGATGAAGCAGCCGGTCAGTTTGCCAAAGCAAGAAAATTGGCAAGACGATATGGTACCAGCCACATGCCGCCTCATTTATTTTCCTCCAATTAAAGGCAGCCTGTAGGGAAAGTAGCATGCCAGTATAGTGCACTGGTGTTCTGACCCCTCTGAGTGCTTGTTAGCGCTCACCATACTCAGCATTTCCTCTCACTGATTGATAGAATGATATATGTGTGTATGGCAGAGAGCAGATTTATTACAGCACATTAGCCAGACAGGCAGACAAATGCCTACAGGGGCAGAAAAKCTGTAAGGAATAAATAAAAACTTTATTATTTTTCTAAAACTTTTTTTTTCCCCAGGCTACAGTGCAGAATACTGGAGGAGTAGGAGAGCAGAGGGAGTCCAGAGGAGTAGCAAGAACAGSAGAGAAAGTTTATTAGTAGTCAAAGATTTAAAATATTCAGAGCTTGGACAGTAACTGAATCTCTGCTTATCTTTTTCTTTTCCTTCCCACTGCTAAATGAGAAAGAAAGGGTCAAGATACCAGGTATCAAACTATCAGATGTAACATTGCTGAAATGACTACTTGGCTACTCTACTCACTGCAATTTAGCTTTCCTCAGTTTAATAAATTAAAAACAAATTAGTATCAGCCTTTATCAACAGCTGCCACCGTGTGGTAYCTGAAATACCACAGTTATTTCCCATTGGAATAGAGAGGAATATGGTGGCATCATCTGATATGTTCAGCAACTGTTTTTCAAACAGGGAGTTTTGTAATGCACAGCCGACAGTGGATAATCTGGGCAATGGGCTCTGCAGCCCCATGCAGACCCTGCTGAGGCAAAGGAGCTCTGGATACTGCCTCCAGCCSCTGCATACAGAACGCTGACCACCCTGCCGAACTGCTTCTCCACCACCTGTCCTTGGGGCAGGGAGTTCAGAGAAGAGCCCAAGGCTGTCAGCAGCCATGGAGAAGAACTGTAGTCCCAAATGGATGATGCTAGCAGCCACGAGGCACAGGTTTGCTGCCAGGCGGTTGTCCCCTCTCTCCTCACATCATGAGAACCTGCACCTGCTGCCCCAGGGTGAGGAGTACCCCTGCAGCTGCGAGGTCCCTTCTCCTTCCCACCACGGCTGGACCTCAGCCTATCTGCATCCAGGAAACGTCATACAACATGGAAAGAAAACTCCAGAGCCATTCCACTGTCCAAAGTGCAGATGGACTGTACACTGTCAGACTTAGCTCATTAGCCGGCTGTGCCAAGATTAGTTATTGATTCAATTAGTGTGTTTTGATGCAGAATGAGCACAAGAAATTGTTAGTTAATATCCCAAAACTTGCTTGAGCCCTACATATGTTTTTTTTTTTTTCACGGAAATGTTAAATTTAAACAGTTTTACCCCTCACCTCCCTCCTGGATTTGATTTAGATGAACTTCAAAATGAAGTAATTATGTTACAATTAAGAACAGCTTTCTGCAGATAACACAACATTCTGAAATCTGCTTTGTAAATGTTGGTAATATAGGTACCTCTGAGATTGCTGGAGCTTTGTCTGATGAAAAGTATGTTCCCACTGGAAAAAATCCATTGAAGCCAGGATACTGTGAAACTGGTATATGACACTGTGAATAATGTGCATGGGCTTGTTCTTGAGGGTGCTTGTCCGTCCACTCTTGATCCTGTAGCTTTCCTCTGAGCTGAAACTGTGGTCCAGTCAGTGCTTGCAGCATTGCTTTATTTCTTTCCTTTCCACTATTAGCAGAGCTGAAAAAATCACTATAAAACACACACACACACAAAATAGAAGCAGTAATTTAATTTCTTGCACAATGTAACTCTACTATTGCAAGAGAAAAAAATCCTTAAATATAAAGCCAAATTAATGTTATGGTTATAGGGCACCCATAAGGACACAATCCCTAACACATTGCTTTAAAAAAAAAAAAAAAAGAAGAAGAAGAAGAAGAAGAAGATGAGAAGAAACAGTTGGCATTCAGTTAACAATCATGTTTGGAGGTTTTTGACTGACTTTGTTATTCCAAGGGAAGCCAGGTACCACTCTCTTGGGATTAGGTACAAAGGCAAGAAAAAAGTGGACATGTATGAATCTCAAAGGTGACTGCTGGGTTAATAAAACAGTCTGTTTTCTGTTCACCCACTCTTCCTCTCAGTGTGCAAGTACATTAAAATATGTCAAAAGGAAAGCCATTTGCTGTGGAGAAATAATTCAGCTAAAAGTCAAAATTTCCAGCTGCTGTATTGCCTTGGTGTGTGCAAGTGCGCTAACAAAGTGACCCACACATCTCACTGGATGAAAGTTGGTATCCTCATTAAAGTAGAAACAAACACTTGAAAATAGGAACAACTGCCAGCTTAAAAAAAAAAAAGAGAGAGAGAGAGAGAGAAGAAGAAGAAAGAAAGAAACCACAATTGATATGAGAAAGAAGCCTTTATTTTCCCCCATTCTGTTTCCTACTTGTTCTATAGTGGATACTATGTATGTGTAAGTAACCTCTTGAAAAGTAATGAAGGTAAAACTGATTCTGTATGCAGSGGCCATTCCAGTTTTCCAAGGAACTAGGTTGCTAACAGCCATCTACATTAACATTCTGTGTTTAGAAAAAGACATATTTTCACAATCCAGTTTCTAAACAGGCATATGAAACAAAAAGACTTGATCCCGAGAAAAGTAAGCATTTCAAAAGTGAATAGTTCCGAGGAAGGAAACTCATATCAGAATTAGTAATGTGAGAAAAGACTTGTAGTATCAGCTAATCCAACCTTTTAAAATAACAGCACATTGGCTTATACTGTCTTTACCCCCAGGAAACATGAAATGAAGACTTGAACATCATCCCTAATTTACTCCTATAGTAAGTATTTTTTGTAATATGTAAGACATGAGAAATCAGATCTCCACTGGTTTAGCCTGAACCCTGCCAAGTACCGATAAACAGAAAGCAAAACGAGGGAGCTTTCTGCAGATAACCTAGCAAAATGAGGGAAGTGGTACAACATACTGCGAGCTGGCCTTTTATTTCTTAATTCAAACTTAAACAATATTAGTTGCTACATGATTTTCCTTGGGGGGGGGGGGAAGGGAAGTAAAGTAGAGGGGGGTTCCAAAATCTCTAATGACACCAACAGATCATATAATCATGAATTGTCTGAACCACAGAATCACAGAATGACTGAGGCTGGAAAGGTACCTCTGGAGATCATCCATTTCAACCCCCCTGCTCAAAGCAAGGTCAACTGAAGCAAGTTGCTCAGCRCCATATGCAGTTATGGGGGTGAATATCTTCAGGCATGAAATGCCCACAGCTACTCTGGGCAACCTCTTCCAGCATCTGATCATTCTCACAATAACAAAAAGTATTTCTATACGTTTAAGTGGAATTTCCAGTTTTAGTTTGTGCCTATTGCCTCTTGTCCTCTCACCAGACATCACTGAGAAGAATCTGCCTCCGTCTTCCTTACTGCCTTTATGCACACTTATAAGATCTCTCCAGAGCCATCTCATCTCCAGGCAGAGCAGGCCCAGCTCTTGCAGCCTCTCCCTGCAGGGCAGGTGCTCCAAGCCCCTAGATATCTTCATGGCTCTTCACTGCATGTGCTCTGGTAGATCATAGAATCATAGAATCGGTAAGGTTGGAAGGGACCTCTGGAGATCATCTAGTCCAACCTCCCTGCTCAGCAGGGTCACCTAGAGCATGGCAGACAGGGTTGCAGCCAGGCGGGCCTTGAAGATCTCCATGGAAGGAGACTCCACAACCTCTCGGGGCAACCTGTGCCAGGGCTCCGTCACTCTCACAGGGAAGAAATTCCCCTTCACATTCAGGTGGAACTTCCTATGCTTCAATTTCTGCCCATTGCCTCTTGTCCTGTCACACGGGACAACTGAAAACAGTTTGTCCCCGTCCCCTTGACACCCTCCCTTCAGGTACTTGTACACTTGATAAGATTCCCCCTCAGTCTTCTCTTCCCCAGGCTGAAGAGGCCCAGCTCTCGCAGCTGTTCCTCATAKGGCAGATGCTCCAGCCCTCTGATCATCTTCGTAGGCCTATGCTGGATTTTCAGTACCTCCATGTCCCTCTTGTACTAGAGAGCCCAGAACTGGACACAGTACTTGAGATAAGGCCTCCCCAGGGCTTAGTAACTCTTCCCAGTGAACCCCAGGAGACCATTGGCCTTCCTGGCCACAAGGGTACATTGCTGGCTCATGGTCAACCTGTCATCCACCAGCACTCCCAGGTCCTTCTCTGCAGAGCTACTTTCCAGCAGGTCAGCCCCCAGCTTGTCCTGGTGCCTAGGGTTATTTTTCCCTAGGTGCAGGACCCTGCACTTGCCCTTGTTGAACCTCAGGAGGTTCCTCTCTGCCCAGCTCAYCAGTCCATGTCTCTCCTGCCTAGGGAACTAGTCCTGGGCCCAGCACTCCAACTGTAGCCTCCCCAGTGCTGAGGAGAGGGGAAGGATCCCTTCCCTTGTCCCACTGGCAACGCTGTTCTTAGTGCGGCCCACGAGGCTGTTGCCCACCTTTGCCACAAGGGCAAAGTGCTGCCTCATGTCCAGCTTGCTGTCCACCAGGACCCCCAGGTCCTCCTCTGCAAAGCCGCTTTCCAGCTAGCTGGCTCCCAGCCTGGACTCGTGCTTAGGGTTGTTTGTCCCCAGGTGCAGGACCTGGCCTTTCCCTTTGGTGACCTTTGTGAGATTCCTGTTTGCCCATTGCTGCAGCCTGTCCAGGTCCCTTTGAATAGCAGCACGGCCACCTGGGCTAGCAACTATTCCTCCCAGTTTTGTACCATCTGCAGACCTGCTGAGGATGCCCTCTGTCTCATTTTCGCAGTCATTAATGAAGCCTTAATCAGTATCGGTCCCAGTCTTGAGTGCTRGAGGARACCCCTAGGGACTGGCCTAATTAGTTCAGCCAAACTTTGTGCTGCTGATCACAACTTTTTGAATCCAGCATCTCAGCCAGTTTTCAGTGCTTCTCACTGTCCACTTGTCTAGTGCCTGCTTTTCCCATTTGTCTGTGGGGATGTTAGGGGAGACAGTATCAAAAGCCTTACATCAAAAGTTAATGCTCTCCCCTCATCTGCCAAGGCAGTTATCTCACCATAGAAAGCTATCAGGTTCATCAGGCATGATTTCCCTTTGTAAATCCATAGTAACTTCTATGCTGTAAATCTATTTGCTTTCTTGTCCTTTATATGTTTGAGATCGTTTTCAGGATTAGCTCTTCCTTCACCTTTCCAGAAAATAAGGTGATGCTAAGCAGCTTGTAATTCACCAGATACTCTTTCTTCCCCTTCTTGAAGATATGACTGACATTTGCTCTCTTCCCATCCTCAGAAACCTTCCTTGATCATCATGACCTTTTGAAGATTATCAAGAGTAGCCTTGCTGACATTGGCCAGCTCCATCAGCACTCATGGGTACATCAGGTTCCGTGGACTCGTGTATGTAAAGTTTGTTTAAATATTCAGTAACCTGCTCCCCGTTTATCAAGGGGAGGTCTATCAAGGGGACGTCTTCCTCATGCCATATTTCCACTGGTCTCAGGGATTTCTGAAAGCTGGTCTTACCAGCAAAGACTGAGGAGAAGTCATTGAGTACTCTGGCTATTTCCATGTCCTGTTGCCAGGTCCTCTGCTCCATTCAGCAGCAGACCCACTTCCTCCCTAAGCTTCACTTTGCTGATGATCTACCTGTCAAAGCCCTTCATATTGCCCTTCACATCCCTTACCAGATTGAACTCCAGATGGTATTTATGAACTTAGTCAATGTTTTAATGTATATCAAAATGATTTTTTAAACAGTGCATTATTTTTCTGATGCTCAGAATTGCTTCTCCTATTATGCAAATGCCTACTTAGGGTCTTTTGAAAAATGTATTTTATGAACCTATTAAACTCTAATAGCCATTAAGTAGCTGTTATGAGCTAGCACGTCAATACATATCCAAGAGTATTAAAAAAAAAAAAAAAAAAAAAAAGCTTTACATAGAATATTTTTAGTAGTAGCATCAGTACTAGAGAAGTAGAAAGCCTGACATATTTTCTTTTTCCTTCTCTTCAAGTTTTTGTCCTTTTCAATGCATTTCTTACTGGCTATTATGCACTAAAGTGGGGATAACTGTATTTGAATAAAAATGAAGTTTTAACATCCTAACATCTCCTTTTCATTTTATTACAAAATCAACATCACTTCTAAAATTTCTTCCTGCAAGGCTGACCCCTGCAACTCCTCACTGAGTGCTGCTCGGGGGCTCAGAATAAATGGTAAGACAAGGATCTTTGTTCTTTCAGAACCTCCTCAGCTGAGAATCACAAAAATCACTGCACCGCCTCTGAAAGGAGCATCTTCCAATACGAGTAAGAGGCAAAACTGAGGACCAGAGAGTTTGGCTAACTCATCAGGGCTGATGAGCTGGAAGTTGGAATAGAAACTTACTCAGTCTCCTAACTACTAATACTGTTCCTTTACCATGAGCAGTAAGTGGTTAGTCCTTTTCTACACAGCTCAGTCATCCAAGAAACAAAKAAGTAAATAACTGCACCAAGAATGCATTCTGGTGCAGTTATTTACTTTCCCGGATTGCCATTACAGGATTACTTTTCAACCTGAGCATTTAGAGTCTGTGCTGTCCTTCTACCCTCAAAGAAAGTGAATGAGGGAATGCTGCTTGGAAAGTGCAAGGCTTGCATCTGCTGCAGTACAAGGCTTGTACCTGCTGTAGTCCCTCTGACTTCCGTGGGAGCAGGGTCAGGACTCTGTACCATGAAACTCTGTTCCAGTATAAGCTCCCTATGCAATGCTAAAGAGAAACACCTATGGACTATACCAATTTTCTTCTTTCTCTGTTCCTTTTAGAAGTCTAGTGCAGGATTCAGATGAAAGCCCAGTAAAAGAACTGGTTCATTTTCAGGTTCCTTTCAGCATCTTGCAGACTGTGCCTAGCCTGACAGTGTCCACACAGCATAAAGCAGAGTAACCTGAGGGTAATTCAGAGCCTTTGGTCTGCTCTGCCTTGATCAGCTATCTACTTTGCAAGAAGGTGCAACACTGATTTCACACAAAAGCTCAGCAAAGGCCTAAATCTTYCCACGCTCCCAGAGAGCCACCTTGTTCTTGTGTCTGAACACTAGACCACCTCAGCCACTGGACTAGCTAAGGTTTTGTCCTAAATGTTCTACAATAAAAGGTTTCTCTTCCTTCCCTCACTGGCTCTTTCTCTACTCTTTTGGCCAGAYTACTCATATGTGAACACTTGAGAAGCTCTGAAGCATGAAAACTGAGAGAGTAACTGTAACGGTTCCTTCCCGGTTACTGCAGTATTATCACACCTATTTGGACCTATTGGATGTCACACTTGCATACTAAGAACCTAATCTTGTAGTCCTTTTGCAAGCAAAACTCTCCATTGACTAGTATGTCTTTGTATTACAAAATTTACTGGATATGCAGAGCAGCAGTTCTTCTTAACAAAGGAATTTAGTCATTTTTCTTTAGTTTTTCCCCTTCAAAAATGCCCTAAGGCCATCATCTATTTCAGACAATGGAAGCCTGAAAATATTCAATCAAAAAAAAAATCTATTTTTGAGCAATAGAAACATAAAAGACATCTAAAACCACAAATTTTTGTACACATCGAGAGACAGAGATTTCTTCACATTTCATTGACCTTTTAGTTAACCCTTCATTTGCCAGCTTTTAGCCTGGAGCAATTTTTGACAGTGAGTTTGACAGTGAGTGAAGGAATCTGTGTTTATAAGAGAATGTATACCTATGCCCTCAGTTAGAGTAGTGATGGAGGAGGACAGTCACATACAAATGCTATATGCAAAAGATACCAAAATTTCAAGCATATATCCATGTATAAAATTTGCATTTATCTCAGCATTTTTGTGGTTAAAAAAGTAAAAATTAAGTTCAACAGTTTAAAATCTGAAATCTAACTTCACTGGTATAATTTGCATAACTTACAAATAGTTTAACAAAGTTAATCCTACTTAACTTCTGCAATAGTTTCAAATAAATTTTTTCTCTTCTCATTCTGTTTTCCCCAGAATTAAAGGAGTAGGGAGGGRAAAAGATCACTTAATGTCTTCATATTTTTCTAAATTTTGTTGACAGTTTTCAGCTTTTCTGGTCGGACCAAGTTAAAGAATTCCAATGGAAACAAAAAAAACAAAAAAAAAAAAAGGAAGAAGAAAGAAAGAAAGAAAGATGGGGTAAAATTGAAAGTATGTGCAGTGATTTAAATGAAAATTTAAATGAAAATTTTTATAAGAATTTTTCTTGAAGATTGTATGAAAAATGAAAGGTAAATATGAATTGTCTTGGAAATGTCCATTGKGTATATCCAAAGAACCTTACCTCTGATCTGTATCAATGCCAAGAAACAAATGTATAYGTATGATGAAGGCAGTTTAGTTTTTGTGGCTCCAAAAAAGATTAGTTGACTTTTAAAAATTCAATACAGTGAATGTAACTCAAAGTCTGACATATGTTCGCTTGCTTGTTTGTTTGCTCTTCAAGACTGAGTAAAACATAAGATACAGAATTCCTGCAAAAAAAGTTTTATGTTTTACAAAAGGGCATGAGGAAATAAGTAGTTAGAGTTTGAATACTAAATAATGGAGATAATGAAAAAGTGAGCTTACTTGAGAACAGGAAGGGTGATTCACTAAAATAAAATTTCAGTAGTGTGTAAAAGGTATATTGGCTCAATAAAAGACAAGAATGAAAACTGGTCGGAGAAATGCATTAGGCTATAAAGGGGGAGACYCATGAGCTTTGGAATCACATATCCAGACACATCACATTATGACTCAAGCAATAGTCTTCTTGCTGAAGAACATTAACAAATGAGTATTAATCTTAGAATAAACTAGAAAATACTATACATAGCAGCCTATACTGGAAGGATGAATAAAATAGAAGGAAATTAAATGAAGTTAAACAGCAAATATTGATAAGGGGCTTATAAAGAAAGCTGGAAAGAATTACATGACAAATACAGCACCTTTAACATAATTGTTCACATGTATGTGACAGGTATGAACACCAAGAAATAAACATCGATTATAAGAGGAAAATAAGTTATCCCTGTAATTACAGTGATATTAAGAATATTGGGTAAAACATCATAACTATTCTTCATAGAGACTATGAAGCGATAGGGATATATTGTCCCAAAGAAAGTGGTATAATTCCCATTATTTGATTCATTTAAACTGAGACTTGGCAAAGCATTAGTGAAGTTACTGCACAGTAGGTCATGATCCTGTATTGGCAGGGGATGGACAAAATGACCTAGAAGGTCTTTTTCCTTTCAAACTTCTTTGATTCTAAAAAGCTGTAAGTCAGATGCTTCCATCATTTGTCTTCATGATCAGCAGAGCTCAGAGTCACCACAGGGAGACCTGTAAGGGTGAGGGTGAATGTAGACTTGGCTAATAAAATATCAGAAGCCTATAACAGTTAAGAAATACTTTCTCTTTTATCATTATAAGTATATATGGCTTCTTTTCAGGGTTCARTGTGAATAACTGCACAAAAAACTGAATTTTAAGACATTGAAAGGCAAAATAAGTGTAGAGGTCACTATTGTAGAGGGATGAGGTTGGAGTAGGAGCGAAAGAAAATATAGAGTCCCCTACCATCAACTTTGAAAATCCAGGTCTCAGAGGCAGGGCAGTAACAGAATTTCATATACAAACATTTTTTTCTTGATTACTGTTCACATAGAAAAAAGGTTTTGGAGAAAAAGTCCTAACTGAAGCCTCATTGCTATGCAGCTATGCTATTTCAAGTCCTTATAACAATGTGAAGRGGGATATAGTTGACAAGGCTTTCGCTAAATAGCTTTTGCTATTCTACAAATCTTTTAAACTTCTTTGAAGGAGTCACTGAGCATGTGAACAAACTGGAGTCAGCCAACACATGTCCCTGGGACTTCCAAAAGGCCCTTAGGAAGTTCGCTCACCAAAGATGCCTAAGGAGGACTATGTTGCAGAATGAGAGCGCCTCACTATCTGAGTGAAAACCAAGAAACAAGGAGTAGGGGTAAATGGTCGGTTTTCTCAATGAAGGAAGTTATTAGCAAAATTCCAGAGGCATTATTTGATGCTTCAAGTGTTCATAAATAGTCTGTAAAATGGTGGAGAGGGAAGTAAAAAAATTTACACCTTATTGATAGTAGTGTAAAGATCTTATGCTATTGACTGAACAGTTACGAAATGCAGATGAAATTCAATGTCAGCAAAAATAGCATGAATTATTTGAGATGTATTAGACTGTATTTGCAATTCTAACTGTATATATCATCAGCAGAGGCTCTTAGGGAACTAGCTGTTATGTTTTAGGAAAGGAGTCTTGAAGCTAAAAGAGACAGTTTTATAAAATGGCCAGCTCAATGATCAGTAGCAGTCAAATAAGCAGATAGAATATTAGGAATATATTAGCACAGAAAACAGAGTTTTGTCATGAATTACATTCACAGCATACCTATATCTCAAATACTATGTGTAGTTCTTGTCTATCTGTGTAAAAAGAACATAATAGAAATGGAAAAGGTGCTAAAAATAGTAAAAATGGTAGGTTAAAGAATCTTGACTTCTTCATGGAACCAAATAGCCAGGCAAGATTCTCTACCCTGGAGAAAAGACACCTCAGGCAAGACAATACAGTTACTTGAAAAAAATGCGTGTGTTGCAGAGAGAAGGCTTCATACTTTCACAAGGTAAGCAATAGCAACATCATGTCCGTGATTAAATGACCACATGAGAAGTTCAGAACAAATAAAAGGAATTTTTTTTCACTTACGTGCAGTTGAACTGCGGTGCTTTTTGTCAGAGGATTGTATAGGATGGAAAAGTTACATAGGTTCAAAAAGTCACTAGGCTAATTATTGGAAAACATAAAGGACTATTAATTACTAAGATACTATATCTCAGGAATGGCATAGGAATTAGCTGAGCTGCAGATTCCTTGAAGCTACTGTATTTTTCTAGAGAAAAATGATTATTTTCTTGAGATCTCCTTGAACTCTTTACTAGGCCTGTACTACTGCCAGCCTCTGGGGACTGGGTATTGAGCCAAATAGACTTGGTGTCATCCACTATTATGGATAAAATTATTACGCTCTTACAAGGAAACAAAGAGCATCTCCGGGGAAACTGGATTGTTTCCTGGGAACATACTGGTACATCACCAATATTTTTTCACATCCAACCCGTTGCAGCAGAACAGCAGAACAGCCTTACAAAAAGTGTTCACATATCCTAATAGCTACAAAAACCTCTTTGGGCATCCAACTGCAATAATTTAATCAAACTTTAATGTGACCACWAGAACAAGAAAATAATTTAGTTTCYTTTCCAGAATGAACTTTTGTTTCCAATCTGTAGATCCTTAGCAAACAATGCAACTCCTTCATTCTCTCTGTCTTAAAAAAGAGCACAAACCAGGAGAGAACTGGCCTTGACACAGCTTTCAAAGGCCAGTAAAATCTTTGTACAAGAATCACTGAAGCAAAGAGAGAAGGTTAAAAATAAAAATGTTTCTTGACTTGTGACATAAATGGTTAGCATCCATACTACTCCTCATCCCAAAATGTTGCCTAGAATTCAAAATAAGTTTTTTAAAAAACAAAGATGCAAGTCAAATTTAAYGCATAGACTATATAAGGGGGAAAAACGCACCATGCCTTGTAAAAATAGCTTTTCCTGGCAGCATAGCAATTTAAGATGCATCAATATTCATTCTTCTACAYTTTTTCTATTGTATGGTTCTTTTAGTGGCATTGGGAAAACACACTCTCACTAGCACCATGCTAATACTAACATATTTATTCCTCACTGTTCCTCCTTAGAGGGAGGAATAATGATGATGATGCTCACTCTACCTATTAATGGGCAGAATGAATAAGGCTTTTGTGCGCTTTTTGGAAGGAGAGTGCATCCTAAGTTCAAAGTGGAATCAATGGAAACACTGGGAGCTCTGCTTTAGCATGCAGAATCTCATAAAATCAAATTCTATGTGTCTTGGGTAGGGTTTCATGAGCAGTCTGATAAAACAAGAAATACAGCTCAGATTTCTTCATTGTAAGACTGATGAACATCTAAGTCTCATCTTCTCCCTCAAAACTGACTTTTTTTCTAGAATGACCGCAACAACCAAGAAAACAAACAGAAAGAAAATACCTCAGAAGATGRCAGGCATTACAGCTCAAGAGAAATTTTCCCAAAATTTTGAGGGGAGAAGGTGAGGGGAATACAGCAGCAGTGACATTTATGTTGAGGATAGTGATCTCAGCAGAAATTTATAACCTTATTGAAACCTTTGTCATTGTGTCTTAATAGTAACATGACTTGTGACATAACACAATATAAATAGCCTATGCTGCTCTTGTTTTGAATGACGTTGTTGTCTTTCCTCGGTTTTATTATGTGAGGATATGCAAGCACACTCAGGCAAACACGTGAACAATGTCTCCCCCACAAGCTAAACAGCATTAGGGCCAGCAACGTTTTACCATATAGACTCCATTTATTACCTGACATGATCTTGTAGTAAAATTATAAAGAGGATGTTTCAAAAGAAGTCTTCAAAGGAATGTTTCTATAGCAGAGGTCCTGCTGACTTTCAGGAGAGTACATGCTCCTAAGTCAGTAAGAGATATTAAAAATTCCACCTTAGTGTCTCTACCTACTTTCAGTACCAACAGCATATTCAGTATTGCATGGCAGTACATCCCAAGAACTTATTGGAAGGAATATCTGAACAAAATAATAGATACTGGGGATTATAATTGTAGCTAACTATAGTTAATGGAGATCCGGAAAGCGCTACTTCTGAATGCCCTCAGCTCTCAGGGGATGAAAAGCTCCAGGGCTGAAAAGTGCTTTCAACCTGTCGGGAGAAGCTTCAGCTATTAGAGTGCTTGTCCCCTCAACTGTTGATATTAATTCATTTCCAGTTGACTAGAAAAAATATTTTTCAGTCTTTAAATCAATGCCCTTTTAAAATCAAAGCCTTTTTAAAATTCTTAGCTTAAAAACATGATAAACTTTGAACATTTGTTTCTTTTCTGATTTTCCCTACTTTCTTCAACTGTTTGTCTATATATTTTGGAAATTCTATGAGCAAATTCTAGTTTTCCAATCATTTCATGAATTACCTGCTGATGTCTTACAGACCACCAATGATCCACGGTTCATAACTGAGAACCGTTGCCTCACATTAACCAGCACTGGAAAAAAGATGGCACACAGCCAATTAGGACTTTAAAATACTGACTAATATTGTTAATTTTGTTAATGAAAACATTAGGGAATCTGAATATTATCTATAGACATCTCTTTAAAATATTGTAGCTGTTGTAAATGATCAGTCTGCATCTCAATATTAAATATGTACTTTTTACTTGTATCTTTTCAATCTGGGAGGAATCTGTTTTTCTACTAAGACTTAAATTTCTCACCYATGGAGCCAAAACCAAATCTCATCATTGACAGGATAATACCAATTATCCTCTCTGAAGACCGCTAGGGGGCAAGATCATCACATTCAGCAGTTTCATTTCAGCCCTCTGGAAAGCCTTCCTCAGTGCTGTTCTGCAGGAAGCAAATTACATCAACAATCTAGCAGTTCAGAAATGAAAGATGTAGTTGTTTAATTTAGTTTATTATTTTCTTCCATTCATATAATTGACTAATCAATACAGCTAAGTATGTTTGAAAATATAAAAGCATACATATTAACAATATAACCTAAAAGGATACATGTTTAGAGAACTGTRTAAAATAAATCAGTGCTCCCCACCACCAACAATAAAGAAACAAACACATTCCTTTGATCAAGGCACTTGATATACTGTTAGGATGAGAGTGTCCTGCTCAACCCAAGAAGATGGAAAAAGTAACCATTCTTTCCTGTTTTGTGTCCACATCACASAGTCCCTGGTTCAGCAGAGCGGCAAGATTAGTTTGTATTAAATGTCTAGGACTGTATATGACTTAGAGGCTCCAGACAGTCATCTCCTTCTTGGTTCCCACAGGTTAGCTGACAAGATATCCCACTTTTTTTGATACTCAGCATACCTTCTCCTGACCAAAACTAGGCTKCATTGCAAGAAATTCTGATTTTAGAACCTGCTTTGGACCTGCTTAAACACCAAAACACACAAAGTGTGACATGCCCAACTCTCCCAAGGACAGACACCGGGCACATCTGCACTGAAATGCCTAGACTAGCACAGACTCGTGTCATTAAGATCRAAAGATGCAATGCAAGGTACCCACTTCCATCCAGAAGCAATGTTGTGGATAATGTGTGGATAATTTATCTTCAGACAAATAGAGAACAAATTGAAGTTTCACGGAACCTCTAATGAAAATTCACTGCTTCCAGTGTCCAAACTGCTAAGTTTGACTCTAAGCTTGGCTCTTTAGATCCCTTTTTTTTTGATCTTGCATTCTGAAGAATCAAAAATGTTCTTTTTGTAAGGGAAAATGAGGTGAGATTCTATTGTGTTCACTTGGCTTGAGGAAATGAGGCATGAAGAAAAACAGATAAGAGCATAATACTAAGAAAAGTCTTAATTGTACATACAATCACAACACGTTAGAGCTGCATCTCTGAATGCAAATGGTTGCATACGGTTGATATTTAGACCAAAGCATTAAATCTCTTAACAACAAATACTGAGGGAGAAAAGGAAAAGGATGTAACATAGTTTGGGAACCAGATGCTGAGAAATCTGTAATAAGGCATGCAGCAGAGCTACTATCAGAAGCATACTTGCTACATATCAAATAAGATGAAGAGCATAAAAATTCCTCCAGCAAACAGCCTAAACTACACAGTGTGAATACCTGCTGGCCAATTTTAATTTTCTGTCATTTCTCAACTTTTCAGTAGCTAGCTTTCCTATTTTTATGTCCTACTCCATTTCCCTGTCTCTGTACCAAGGGGAGCCCTGGAAATGAAGCTGCAGCATCTCTTTGATCTTGTTTTTGTTGCCTCCAGCAGGCAAAAGTTCAGCTTCACAAAAATTGTTCCTTAGTCTCTGCAACTGTGCACTGCACCAAAGCTCAAAGGGATGCAAGAATTTTGGTGTTACAGTTTAACAAACCCCAAGAGATTATGCGCAATCTACAAATACCAAATCTAATAATCTGGAAATTTTTGCTTTTTTAGACAGACAACAATTTTCTGATCCTCAATAGCTTACTGGGCAAATATGAAGCCCACCTCCACTCCACCTCATGGAATAACAATAGTTYTTGAAGAAGGTAGCTATATACGAGTTTAATGTTGACAAAAGGTATGTTTTCTGTAACTTTTTGGAAATCAAGAAATGATGGAGATATTTCTACTGAAATTTTCACACACACACAGAAATTAGCTTGGGACAATGTTCAGAAATGAGAATATCTGAACACAAACAGTTATTATTTCAAAAACAACCACATGGTTAAAAATTTCAGACAATCCAAACAACATATGTTGCTAACAACTTCACYAGAGTACACAGATATTTTTTAAATAAATCATTTAATCCCACTCAAGTCTRTAATTGGGCAATTGCTATCAGAAAAGTCATGCTATTTCCTCCTGTATACTTTTATTTCATTTGTATTCTAATGTAACAGCTTCAAACACTGAGCATAAAATCACTCTCTGAAGGCACCATATCCAGACAAGTATTTTTATTTGTGATAATAAATAAATGTGATGTCTCCCTTGCTCACTTGGAATCTCTTCTCCCTCACGGCTTGTGCTAGTATGACAAAAGAGGTAGCTGGATGGTGTTTCAGGGCTGGGTATGTTACTAAGCAAATGCTAATACGCACTTCTTGCCTTCTMAGCTCACTTCTTAGGCCACTTGAGTCTCATAATTTTACTCTGTTTTGTGATGCTGGAAGAATGACATAAACAATTTTGCAGCCTCCTTACTAGACAGTTGTAATATCTGCATGAATTGCTAAACTTTAACCAGGACAAGATTATCAATACAATTTTGCAAATAAAGCAAAACGCTTTAGAGGGGAAAAAATGGTGATGGCTTTCCTCTAGTTACRTATACTTCACTTTTGCCTTAAGATAATACTTTTCAGCTCTGGAAAGTCATGGCACMCAGGTAGAGAAGCGTCTCCTTAAGTAACTAAAAAGATTTCGGGGTTGTGGTTACTCTACACAGTTTCTTGTTACTTGTATGCAAAACTCAGACAGTGAACAARTGAACATATGCAGAGTACACACCCTGATTTTAAAACTAGGATATGTGACTGCCAGAGTGAGAGAAAGAGATAACAGGAAAATATCTGAACTTTTATTTATTGCAGGTAGGTCAGGTGTCCTGCAGCAGATTTGTCCAAAAGGAATATAAACAAATGTCACCCAACTTGRGCTACTGAGTGATGTTAATGCAGTTTGTGCATGGCACCAGGYAGCAGGACTCTCACAGCTGTCCAGCAATCAGCAAGTGAGACTGAAAATTCTGGAGAAGCGGATCAAAGCTTCTGTCTACCCATAGTTATAACCATTTAAATGAGTCTGAAGATCAGGATTTTAAATCTTAGTGATGAGGTTTTAATAAACGCCACCACTGAGGCATAGATACTACATTTAAGCTACCAGTCTAAGTATGAAATTGGCAGCATCAGGCTAATAACATCAGTTATGAGGATCTTGTACATTCTTTATATGTCTCACTATTTGCCCTCCCTCTGGGTCTTTCTCTTCTCTCTTATCATTATTCTCCCCAAGTGATACAAGTGATATTCTTTCAGTCCTGACCTGACAGGAATAACAGGCCAATACTTTCTGCCCACATAGTTCCCTTCTTGCTCTTCTTCTGGAATATAGTTTATTTTCCCAAGACTGCCACAAAATGGAAGTTTGGCCTCCTAAATTACTGGATATTATGATAGACTAGAAGGCCATTTACTTTCACATACCAGGGCCCCTTCAAGCACAGTGCTGCCCTTGCCTCACTGCACTTTGACTGTCTATTAGGTTGCTACTATTAGATTTCTGAAAGATTTTCTCCTCTTCTCTTTCACCTTTCAGTCTTTGAGCATAAATCTGCAGGGTTGCATTGAAGGAATACATAGAGGGTCCCAAGAAAAAGTGGAATTACCCTGGAGAGAAGACTATAAACTCCACCCTGCGGCTATCCACTGAGGGAAGCAGAGCTCAGCTCTGCTGCTTTGGCATGATAGAAACSTGGAGCCTAAAGAGGTGGTAGATTACAGGTACATGCTTTACTAAAAACACACAGTAAAGTTCCAATAGAACAAATTCCTGTCACTAACGCCTCAAGACTTTTTCCATACTGACTACAGTTACTACTTCTTACAAAATGCTACGAATGCTATAAATAAATGCTAGAAATGATCTCTATGATTTATATGCAAAGCCCTGCCCTCTRAAAGAGTTGCACACATACATATATATACATATATATACAAAGCCATGGTATTATTTGCACATATACTGTGTATCCATATGATTTATGGATATATGAGTCAGTATTACCAACACTAACACAAGCCTAATACAAAACAGCCCGAGTTACGTATTGTAACAGCTTTTTACAGAGAAAAGCCTCACTGTGCAATAAGTTAGGAAGTGAAAAATCTCAGTGATGTATGCTGTTGCAATAGTAGTATCTAATCAGTTAAGCTGGATTTTGGTCATTTCTGCTCTTCATACTAAAACTACCATGTGACCTGTGGTGATTACAACGAAGACCAATCTTAGGTTTATGTTTCATTCAGAAAAGAACTCAGTGCCATGCAATGTTTCATAGCTGCCTGTGGTAACGTGGTGCTTTCTTAACGTCGGGATGAACTAAACCATTTGCTAAATCACTCCCATGACTTCCTACAACATCTAGACTGCCCTTCTGCATGTCTTGCTTACACTTACGAAATACCTTTTGTTAGTCCTGACAAGATCAAAAACCATGTGTGGCAGAGTAATGCAAATGTTATTTTATGCCGTGCAAAGTAGTTCTTGTTATGTCTGCTAATTAAGCAGAGTTCAGTGATAGTTAATTGGCATGAATTGTTTTCATCGAGTTAAAATTTTAAAGAACAGTCCAACAAAATGTGGAGTACACTGCATTTAATCCAATAATAGTAAAACACACGTGAAGAGTTATTTTGATACCAGTAGACATTTTCAGTGGTACCAGCTGACATTTAGAATGGAATTGTTGTAGGAAATGTTGTATTTAAAACATCCTGTTCTATCTGTCATTGAATTTTCTGTATAATTGATATTTTATACAGAATAATTGATAATAATTTTATAATTGATATTTTAACATTTCATACAAGTTATTTAAACACATGAATTTCGAAAAATATTTTTAAAAACTGTTAAACAAAATGCTTAGGTAGGTACATACCTTAAGTCACTTGCCAAATGAAAGAGCACCAAATATTTTTGGAGAAAGTCTAAAAATGGACTCCAATTTCTATAATGTTTTAATTAAAAGACAAAATGTATATATAATGAAAAATAAGACCATGTTTTGATAGGTAGCAAACAATAGTAACAAAAATGAATGCTCAGCTAATAGTAATAATGTTAGTTATATGCACATACTATAACTTGAATGAAACTTTTTTGAGATTTTTATGTATTACCTTATTTTGAAGACACTTTACTGCCCTTCAACAAAGAACAATCAAATACCGCTTTGGGAATTTCCTGTGGGTTTTTTTGTTTCTTTTCTGTACCCAAAAAAGGTTTTGACAGAAGAGAGTATAAATTCTGGTCACAACAAACAAAAATATATATTTTACCTACAATACACTCATTTATTTTACGACTGTCTGTACTTTTTTTTCAAAGCTTAAATTTTATGTATCAAGGAGAGGTTTTGATTTTTCTTACATCAGTACAAACCTGTTGTAGTCAGTAAAGTTATTCATTGGTTTTAATGGCATGTAATTTGGGAACATTGTGTAGTGTCTCATTTTATGACGGTTATATAAAAGTTTCTAAGAGATGCCCACATTTTGCTATCAAAGGACCCTACATCATTTGTGCATTAAACAGAGAGTCATTGATACTCTAAAGCATACTTACTAATAAAACTGCTCCAGSATTTCTACATCACAGTTTATTCACTGAATCAAAGATTCTTTTYTCCTATCATGTTGATTCTCAAAACTTACACTTGTCATTACTGCCTGTAGATGTAGTTTGGGATAATTGAAAGCAAAATTCAGAATTTCAGAATCTCCTTTTCCTTCCTCTCTCTTTTTTAACGTTTACTTTTCAATGCTTTGCTTACAGTACTGTAACAAATACTGCTACCATGCTGACTAAAAACTCTATGCATAACAGCTAATTGGCTATCTAAGGCATCTTCTTTCAGTGAGCAATGGTTATTGAATAGAATACAGTGGTATTCTTGGGAAGGAAAAAAGAGAAGAATAATGGGCACTAGAATGACAATACAAGAAGAGAAGAAATCTCAGATTAGCCCAAACTCCCAAGCCCTAATCACTGACAGAAGAATCTGGTAAATCAAGGAAAAAGACATCAATCCATTCAAACAGGATTAAAGGTTTAAACTGAAAACCAATAAACTTGTTAGTCTTTGTGGGAAAAATTTACACTGGGATTTTTTTTTAGAGGTAAAACAGACAATTACAATATTTCCAAATGRCTACTAAGCCACAAGTAAGTACCTCATGTGAAAGAGGAGAAAACTATACTACAGATAATAAAATAAATGTAAATGTTTAAGTGAACTAATTCATGGGAGGGTGTTTCAGGCTGCAATTACTTAGTAATCATTAATATTTACAGCTGTAAGATTAATGACATAAAAATAAATATTTATTATTAAAGTATATTTGGCAATCAGAACATGTCTTTGTTAACAAATACATACATAGATGTATGTTTTTTTTTGTAGACTTTCAATATTCAGGTTACGATTACTGCTTCAGATGGCAGATATTTGACAACCAGCACCCTTTATACACCCAAAAAAGCTCAATGAAACCTCTATGACAGATTACGGAAGAGAGTTACCAAATTCATTTTTCCCTTCATTTGGTAGAAAGGGAAGAATTGGGTGACATATAGTACAGTTCATATTATCCTTTCTTCTTTTAACATAGCAGTCATAATTTAAAAGAATATGAAATGAAAGAATTACAATGTAATTTCTGTGGCATGAACAATAGTCCATCTGAATGAGCTTTGTATCATTGTTACTGATGTTTTTCAAAATGAAATTTTATTACAACTATTCTAAAATAGAAGAAGACTGTTTTGTTATACAGCTCTTTCTATTTTAATGAACAAATGACCAAGTCACTTTTCAGTCAAATTATTAACTATATCACCTGATTCATGATGCTTATTTGACATGCATTTTTATTTTCTCTTACTGCCAGAAAGCTTTGAAAAAGATGTTTAGAAGTTATGATTTTGTTACCTGTTTCTTTCACGAGTAATTGTTTTTTCAGGAGTAAAAGACACTACCATTTGCTAGTGACTGGCATTTTTCTAATTACAAGCAATCCTGAAGCCTTTCCAGTTGTGAGATTTCTGCTAATGAGGCCCATAACTTAGAATAATTATTTGATTTAYCAGTACCTTCTCTTTGCTAATGGTCTCTCTAAATATCCTCAAGGAAGCTTTCTTCAAATAACATAGTAATAGTATACATCTTATTTATCAAATTTATAGTGGACTTCTTCAATTCTAGATAGCATATACAGTATACCACAAATTTAAATAATGACATTCTATGTGGGACTTGTTATTGGGCTGGGGATGTTTGACCTAGAATGCCATTAGCTACTTTATACATTTTAAAATCACGTTTGAAATGCTGCAAAACTAAGATTGTAGTGAATTTAATTTCAAAGTAATTTTGGATGTCCTTTCAAACTGCATGTGGTAATCCTTGATTTTTGCACTGATGCTAAATGTTAATGAACAGAACCACAGTGTACCATTTCACCTAGAGCAATGAAAACATTAAAATCTCTTTAGAAGACTGAATAAAACTTTATTTTATAAATATAATCCTTGTTGAAGCTCTACCATTTCAGTGTACTTTTGAAATAAGGGCACACGGAAAATATGGAAGAGTTCCTTTGAGATAGCTAACTAAAGCTACAAAATGAGCACGGTACAGTATTTCCAAGGAACATGGTTCAAAAGTTGTACGATTACTACTAAGGTTGTTTTATTCTTTACCACATTTGGAACAGGAAGTCTGTGTTGTTCTTGAAGAATTCTGAAAAGCAATGTCACAGTCTGATGACCTCTTCTCCTCATTAAAACGTTCCCAAAGACAGCTCTCTGCATGATGTTTTGTAGCTTCAGCAGCCATGAACTAATTTGTACCTCTTATTTTGATCATGCACTGGTGAAAGAACCAAACAATATTTTTCTTTAAACACAGAGAGGTCTTTCAACAGCTCAGCATGCACTTCTACCCTCTTTTTAATCTTGGAGCACCTATTTATTTGCTCTTTTCACCACTAAATCTTCTTTGCTCCTTTCTGCCCCCCTGCAAAGCTGCTAGTTAAAATCTTCAGTGTTTTTTCTTCATAGGCTTAAACCATTAGAAGGGTATTACCATAAAAAGGGAGACAAGGACTTAGAGACACGGTGCATCAGAATTTGCATTTCTAATTTTTAATCCAATTAAACTAAAATAATATTTATTTAGCTACAACCTTTCTATAATGGGTATAAATTTACTAAAGCTGATGGAAAATTTTCTTCCTGGAGGAAATTAGTTATAGGTGTTCACTGCAATAACTGATTTGTTCTGCATACTGAATGTCTCCAGATTTTGCTTATAGATAATTAGTATTCAGCTAGTTGATGTGTTTATTTTGCATACCTTCTTTTTTTCTGTGAGCAATTCATTATGTAAGTCATATTTTTTGCTCTACATAGCAGATTCAGTGTATGTAAATTGTTAAAGGTGCTATAAGGGCATTAGATTTTAATGCCATAAGCATATACCTGGAAAAGAAGGCAGTGTGGGCTGACATTTTTGCATTACAAGTAAGTATGGTATTTTTTCAGACCACAACAGCTATTGAATAAAAAATGATATTTTTATTATATGTACTTCATTTTCAATCAATGAATTTTAATCAGTTTTTCTGTTTTTCTTTTTTTTTTTAGAAACCTATACATTTTGTATATCCAAACCAATCTAAGCACATTGAGAGCCTGGTTCTGTTCCCACCAATTCTGATCCAAGAAATGAAGTCAACACATCTTTTACCCTCTCTCAGGTATTCTAAGTGAGCAGAGAGGACATGCAGGGATCTCTCAGAGAGAAACTGCTATATCTTGCCTTTCGAGAGGAGAAAAGCTTAGTATTCTGATTTATAAGTCCAGGGAAAGCTGCAAAGTGGGAAATCTCTCTTCCAGCAGAAATCTCCGAGCTCCTGTGCCTTCGGTGGCCTCTTCCTGTGTTGGGCCACACCACACCTGTGCAGACCCCATTCTCTGCGGACATAAGCTGCTACCACTAGTGCTCTTTCAAAACAGCACTGAGTATGGACATCTGAAAATCCTCTCAGMTATCCAGTGTTCCTGAGGAAAGTCTGCTACAAATCTGTTCTTGCTCTCCCATCCTGGCTATCTCCGTTTTCCAGAACTCTGGAGTTCAAGCTCTTCTGGGTACACATGGACTCTGAGAATGAGGCAAATGCCACAGAAACGGTATTCCCTGGAACCATAGTCCTTAAGGATGACTTGCATAAGCAGGTGGGAGAACTGAGGCTGAGGAAATAATTTATTCATTTCTTCAGTACTATACTGGATATTTTACAGAGGTATGAACACTGCATTATCAGGAGGAACTGAAGCCATGGGCAGTTATCCATACCTGGTTGCTGCTACATATAAGAGAAATATATGCAAAGAAATACATACAAAAAGAAATACCTGAATCTAGGATACAGTTTTCCAGTCTAGAAGATACTTTTTTGAATTTCATTCTGATTTCCTGGGCTACAGTGAGTTGTTTAAAAGGTCACAATAGATGAACACAGTCAATTTTGGCCTCCCTGTCACAGCCTGGCAGCCCTTGCTATGGCATTTTTTTGGAGCAAGGAACCTCCTTGGTAGAAAAGGATTAGTTTAGGAAACRTTCAAAAAAATTGGACATAAGTCCATGGAACCTAATGAGATGACATTTCAATGCCACTCATGAAGCTCTTTGAAAGATCATGATAATCAGGAGAAGTTCCTGAGGACTGGAAGACTGTCTATCCCAGCTTTAGAAATGCTTTCAGCACTGTCACATCTAACATCCCCACAGACAAATGGGAAAAGCAGGCACTAGACAAGTGGACAGTGAGAAGCACTGAAAACTGGCTGAGATGCTGGATTCAAAAAGTTGTGATCAGCAGCACAAAGTTTGGCTGAACTAATTAGGCCAGTCCCTAGGGGTYTCCTCYAGCACTCAAGACTGGGACCGATACTGATTAAGGCTTCATTAATGACTGCGAAAATGAGACAGAGGGCATCCTCAGCAGGTCTGCAGATGGTACAAAACTGGGAGGAATAGTTGCTAGCCCAGGTGGCCGTGCTGCTATTCAAAGGGACCTGGACAGGCTGCAGCAATGGGCAAACAGGAATCTCACAAAGKTCACCAAAGGGAAAGGCCAGGTCCTGCACCTGGGGACAAACAACCCTAAGCACGAGTCCAGGCTGGGAGCCAGCTAGCTGGAAAGCGGCTTTGCAGAGGAGGACCTGGGGGTCCTGGTGGACAGCAAGCTGGACATGAGGCAGCACTTTGCCCTTGTGGCAAAGGTGGGCAACAGCCTCGTGGGCYGCACTAAGAACAGCGTTGCCAGTGGGACAAGGGAAGGGATCCTTCCYCTCTCCTCAGCACTGGGGAGGCTACAGTTGGAGTGCTGGGCCCAGGACTGGTGTCCCAGAGCCAGAGAGAGAGACATGGACCTACCGGAGCACATGCAGTGAAGAGCCATGAAGATGTCTAGGGGCTTGGAGCACCTGCCCTGCAGGGAGAGGCTGCAAGAGCTGGGCCTGCTCTGCCTGGAGATGAGATGSCTCTGGAGAGATCTTATAAGTGTGCATAAAGGCAGTAAGGAAGACGGAGGCAGATTCTTCTCAGTGATGTCTGGTGAGAGGACAAGAGGCAATGGGCACAAACTGAAACAGGAAATTCCACTTAAACATATAGAAATACTTTTTGTTATTGTGAGGATGATCAGATGCTGGAAGAGGTTGCCCAGAGTAGCTGTGGGCRTTTCATGCCTGAAGATATTCACCCCCATAACTGCATATGGTGCTGAGCAACTTKYTTCAGTTGACCTTGCTTTGAGCAGGGAGGATTGGAATGGATGATCTTCAGAGGTACCTTCTAATCTCAACCACTGTGATTTTTCATTGCAAATGAGTCAAAGTTACTATGACCAGCTTTAGGTGCAATGATAAATATTTTCAATTAGCTTCCAGATCATGGAATTAACCCTGGGAGGGCCTGTAGCTGGTAGGTCTTTAGCTTTGTTGTTTGTGTTAGAACTATTTACCAGAAGGAGAGACAGTATTTTCCATCATAAAAACAAAGCTATTATCTCCTTCACTGTTGGGAGGGGTGATTTCAGAGGACTGGCATGGCTTGCTCATAACCAGGGTAATTGAATACACCACTTTGTTAGAGAAATAAATCAATATTATGAAGCAGAATTTCTGTACCTCTGCTCACAGCTAAAGAGAGCCTATTGAAGTGATAAGAGGCTGGAATTTTGAAAGAAAAAGATAAGTTAAACAGTTCTATTGGTGAATTACCTTGTCTCCATCTCCCAGGATCTGGTGCTTACATCACAACCTGTGTTTATTCCATAATCTCTTGGCTGATTAATACCAGTTATCTCTACATTTAACATAGGAATTCTCATCTGGACTGTGTAAGATTCCAACTATTAAAGAAGATATTTTGATAACTGCTCAAGAAATTTTCCAGCTTTACTAAGCTTCAAACTTGTAAATATTTTATTTGGAAAAAAAAAGTAGATAAGAGTATGAGATAGCAGAAAAAGTTTCTGAAGTCTTCTGATTCTCTGGTTATTGAATGTGAGACAGAAATTGCCTCAGTTTCACTAAGCAGCTGTCAATGACTACTATGTAATGGTCATATCTCCACATTATTTCCTCTAACCATTGGGATAAAGGAGTACACTTTGTTTGTGAAAGACAGGCCCAGTGACAAAGGAGAAAATGCTATACCATGCGTCAGAAACAGAGATCCTTGCCCAGAAGTGCCAGAAGAGGTGAGAAGCAAATTTGTTCAGCATCTCAAGGAAAAAGGAAAAAGGAAAAAACAAAAGTTATGTCATGATAGAGACCTAACATAAATCACCTAATCAGAAGGACATACAAGAGACAGCTATTTTGGGGCAAGACTTGTCGTAAGAGGAGGCACACCTATGTGCTGGAAAATAATACATCAGGATGCAGTAAGTCCAGCAAATTTTCAGGACATGTTAGGGACAACTTTATTTTAAGAAGATGGAAGAAGCTACTGAGAAGCTTACAGCTGTTTTAGAACTAGTTCTGACTAATAGGGAGGGTCTGGCTGAGAAGCTGAAGGTAGAAGGTAATTTCGGTAAAAGTGATTACAAAACTATAGAGTTCACAAATCTAAAGAGAAGGAGGAATGAGAGCAGCAGAATAAGGACAATAGAGTTCAAAAAAGCAGACTTCATCAAACTCAGGGAACTGGAAGGTAGGGTCTCTTGGGATGATATTCTAAGGAAAAAAGGAGTRCAAGAGAGTTTGCAGTTACTGAAAGGGACTATATTAAAGATACAATGGCAGACTGTCATGATGCAAGGAAAAGATAGGAAGCATAGTAAGACACCAATGTGGCTCCATCAGAAGCTTTTTCGGGGCCAGGGAAATAAAAAGGAAAGCATATCAATATCAATATCAATATCAATATGAAAGCAGGAAATAGGACCTACAGGCATAGATGTAAAAGAATATACAAAGGAATAAGATGCGTATCTGCATCAAAGTGAAAATGAGCTTCAACTAAGAAGAAACATAAAATGCAACAAGAAAAATATTTTAGAAATTAGAAGAGGACAGGTGAAATAGCACTCTATTGCTCAACAGGGGAGAAGAGAAAACAGCAGATATATAGAAAAGCTGAAAAAGTCAGTATCATCTTTGTTTCAATGCTTACGGAAGGTAAGTTTTGGTGAGATACTYAATGCACACTACTCTAATAAGGCTATCAACACTGTGTATATGTCATTCTCACTAACAAAATAGACAAATACAGAGTATATATAGGTAAACATCATGAAATTGGTGTGCAACTTGTCAGGGGAAAAAAGCACTCAGGAGACAGTTATCAAAAATTATCTGTCCAACTGTCACAACATTTCAAGTGACAGGCTGCAGAGGTCCATTCTTGGCTGTAWTCAATATGTTCTTCAATGGCTTAGATGACTGAATAGAGAGTAKACTTCTAACATTTGCAGAGAAGTTCAAACTCAAAGAGGTTGCAAAAGCTCAGTAGAATAGGATTAGAATTTTGAATAATGTTAATAAACTAAAGGCATGGCTTGCAATCAACCTGATGAAATTCAATAAAGGCTAAGTAAAGTGCTTAGGAAGAAAGATTCAAATGCATAAATACAACAAGGGAATAGCTGACTAGTCAAGAGTACTGAACAAAAGGATCTGGTATTTCAATGTGTCAGACACTTAATCTAAGTCAAGAATGTGACACTATGGCAAAAGGATACACATTCCAGGATGTATTATCAGGAGCATCATCTGCAAAACACTAGAATTATTCAACCCAGGAGAGATGTCATCTAAAGCACAGTGTCCACTTTGAGGCACTACTTTGTAATACAAAGATGGACCAACTGGAGACAATTCAGAGGATAATAAAACTGTAAGAGATTTAGAAAGTACRATCTGCAAGGAAATGTTAAAAGAATTGCACTGTTTTAATCCCCAAAAATAGAGAAGATTTGGAAGAAACTTTAGAATAGYCCTTCAATATATGAAAGGGTTTTATAGATAGTATGACACCCACTACTCTTTATTCYCATTGAAAATTTGACAAAAGGTAAAAGGATTAAGGTTTTCTATCAATAAAAACTTTGTAAGGATGAAGATAGTCAAGTGTTTGCTGCTTGGAAATTAATTAAGTATTGGCTGTCTGGAAAACTTCATTTGARGTTTTTAAGAACAGATTTGATGAATAGAATCACAGGGCTGGAAGAAACACAAGACTTTAGCTAGCCCATCTCCCACCTCATCATCTTGCATTAGTAAATACCTTGGCACTACTATATTAAAATTTCCCTAGGCTTCTGCTTCATTCATTCTTCCACAAGTTTGTTAGTCTCTGCAAAACCACTTTAGGACGTGGCAAAGGAATTTCCAGTAACAATGACCAGCCTTTTCAGATCAAGCAACTAAAATACTAGAAGAGAGAATTTTAAGGTACTTGAACAGTACAGAGTGGAGAAGAATAGTGGCTAGCTAGAAGAAGATACTAGGCTTCCTATCTTTTAAAGAATTAGAAGTTTCAGRGTACTCTTTTCAACAGTTGCAAGTAGCTTTCTAGGCAAGTAGGATTTTCTTTATTTTCATCTGTCCCAAATACATAGTTGGATGTCTCCCTGCCTTAAGAGTACTTTGCATTAGCAGAGTACTTGATCTGACAAATCTGTGATTGAGAAGTTTCTGGAGGTTTTGTCAAAATCCATGTCGACCAGAACTGGATTTTCATGWTGCAATACTCTAAAGTGCCACATGAACTATTTTCACACTATTTAGTTCAGAAAATCTTAACTTCKTTTTTATTACATAATCCATCCAAATTTGGACAGGGTACAGATCTTCTRTAAGAGTCCAGTGTTTTAAATGGGACTTGGATTCTGCATCAATCCTTGGTACTTTCTGTCTTTACTAGGTCTGGCTTTATGCGACTATGTGTCAGTTTGATATACCACTTCTAACATTTCTACTTTACATTTTCAGTTTTACAGTCACTGTCTTATCTTGAAGGTGATCAAATCCACCCTTACCCTGGGGCACACATTTCTCTTTTGCTCAGATATAAATAAAATGCTATTAACATATCACAAGGTAAATTCCTTCATTCCCCTCAATGAGTTGATTCACCACATGCTGAAATTGAGTCTAGAGGCCAATAACTTTTAAAGAGATCYGTTTCCATAGGGACAAATGCACCATGTAGCTTGTCTAAAATCTCATCAGTCCTAGGCTGAGAACTTAAAGCTTTCTATGCTCACAAAGACCTGGAAGTCTTGGGTACCAGTAATGCCAGCAGGGAAGGTCTGAGGACTGGTCAGATTTTTAACCTCTACTTTCAGAATGTCTTCAATTTCATGGACAGTTTTCCCATTAACTCGTAGAAGAGTTAGAAACAGAAAGTCTGACCTTGATCATCACCCAGGAACAAACACCTGCTTATGGGATCGATACACAGTTTCTCCTTCCATTAAAGAGGTCAAGAAGGAAACAGCAGGAAAACAACCTCTGGTGCCTCTAGATCTAACAGTAGATGATCTTTTTTTCTAATCCAATGTGCAGACACCACTGAGACCAAATTATTTCCTGTTCAAACAGTTTCATCAGAATCACAATGTGAACTGTATGTACGTGTAATGTCTGAAAAACAAACAAAAAAAAATATAAAGTTTAGCTTATTAAGCTGCTTCRAGACCATAATAGATTTTCTCTCACTGGAGCAAGTATTGGACTTTAACACAGTGTGACTTGGGTATATGCAATATAATCTTCATAAATCTTACATATTTCTTCAGTTATGTTCACATTCTTATAGTTAACGCTCAAGAGCTCTGTAAGGTTTACCTTAAAGAACTCTCAGTCTTCTACCAGTAATTTCTCCTCAGGACTTTTACCTTTATAAAAATGCAGAATGCGTAAGGGAGGAATTCTGGTGACATTCCCTGTAAATAAGCAGGAGATAAAGTARCAGTTTATCACAGTCCCGTAGATTCAGACCTGAAAATTCTAATCCTATATTGAGTCTCTTCACTGACTGATCTTAGAGTATAACTCAATAGTCCCACATTTCATATTCTCATGTGTCTTTGGAAAGCAGTAGTCAGGGACTGTGAGAACCTGGCTAGTGTAACCCGTTGTGGGACAGAGGATTACCATGGTATTTATCTGGAGAGTGGARCCACAGTTTTAGGAAATTAAGGTAAGAAATTTTATGATTTCTGACAAATAATTCTTCCTCAACCTAGCTGCCTTGCCATATTGTCTGATTCCTACCTTTTATAATAAATCCTGATAGGGAAGGCTTAGGGCTCGTGTACCTTTATTTTACTTTCCCTCTTTAACAGTAACTGTAGCCATTGCCATTCTTAACAACCACCTCAAAAATTCTTTGCTAAAATAAAAACTGTGGCACTATTTCCTATCTCTAAAGAGCCCTTGAAACACTGAGAAGAACATAGTGTAGGCTAAGTAGAATAGCTGGAAGTATGCCTCCGAGGAACTGCAGTCTGTTTCCTGGCTCTCTCAAGTTTCAGATCCAAAGTAACCGAGTTCTTTCATTAGGCGGTCGTTACACAAGCTACAGTTCTCAGCTTCTTTATGGAGGAACTACCTGAAGTCCCGGCTTGAAACTCTGCTGCCGGGCTCGAGAATGTACCTATCTTTCACCAAGAGGAATGAGAGTCAATGTGTACCGGTAAYATCCCGCCTTCCCCTGGGGCCTCAGCGTAGCTCCATTTCACTGTAGTCCCGCACAGTATGTTGCCACCTGCTAGCTCACACTTTCCAGTTTGCAATCTTGCTCGGGACTGCGTGSTGTTCTCTGGCTTTGGCTTCATAAATCGCTGTCAGCTGGGTCATCCGAATGATTTCCTATYAGCAGTGATCTGGCGTATTGTAAGTCTGCACAAACATACCTGTGTGGATGTGTTTGTATGTGAAGTGTGGTGTGCGTGTATAGATGAAGTGTGATAGATGAGAAGACAGCTACTGTGTGTATTAAATATTATTTGTTCTGTCTGCAATCATAATGGCAGGTCAGTAAGTTTGTTCTTATATATGCTTACAAATACGTTTCTAAACATAATAGTGACAAGTGAGTAATTCACGAATCATCTATCATGTTGTATAAAATCCTTTGTTAACATTTATCAGGCAACCCTATTAAGAGACATTATAGAAGTATAACGAAAACATAATCTGTTGTGGGTGAGATTAACATAGCCTAATTTTTTAGTTTAATGTCAATTGGTGTAACKTTCTGCATAAACCTAAATACACCATATCATGCAACCCTGATCCAAGGGCCAGTAGTGATGTGCAGAGCTTCCAGTACCATGGCTTCTTGAATCAAGGCCGTCACTGGGGGTGACAGGCCCRGTGCTAGGGCCAAACTGCACCTACAAATCTGTGAACACAGCACCAAAGCAAGCCAGAACTCAGAGGAGCTGATCCAGCCCTGCAAACAGGCAGCCCTGTAACACCATATTGCCRTTGCCATCAGCTTTGTACTGACTTCACAGGGCTCAGGACTAAGGCTTGTCGGGCAGGCTTTGAAATTTTTTTGACCCRTCTGCACCTTGTTTTACTTCGTTTAGCTGTGACAGCAGTTTCTCYAATTGACCAGCTATCTGTGGCTAATTTGTTTTACTTTCATTTGTCTTTGTGTGGTACAACTACAGTTTTATGTAAACAGTACTAACAAGCAGTTAGTCTATGTAGAATGARATATTTATGACTTTAACACAATGATGCATGTAGAAAAATACAGGCTTGATATGAAAGCAGAGGCCTTGAGAAGTGGAAACCCAGGATGCATTGTAGAGGAGTACAGGCATGGGATGATAACAGACAAGGCACAGACTTGGACCTGGAGACCCCCACCCCACCCCACCTATGAACAACTCCCTAATGGTCAGTTTAAAAAAAAATGTAGATCTGGAAAATGTGGACAAAAATGGTTTTATGGGCAACAGAGAGAACAAACAAATAGTATCTAACACCACCAGGGCACCATATATAGCAGATCTGTAACTGCAGATCAGTAGAGAAAGGTGTAAGTGCATGCTAGCAAACTTGATCTGAGTGGGTCCTGGGTGGGGGGGGGGAAGAAATCACCAATATGAACTTCATATTCCTCCCAGTGAAAGACTCCAGATGCTGACAGCTCGCTGTAACACCCCCACTACCAGCAACAGAGAGAAACCACCAACCTCAGGACACAGAGGAGCAGTGTGGAAGGGTGAGCATAATGCCAGAACAAGGGGCAGAAACTAAGAAGTATGTGTGTTACAGTATTACTATTACTGTGACTTTTTCTGTATATAAGTACTCTGTTTGCATTATTATTMTTTCTTTTTCTGTAATATTTAGATCTAGGAAAATGATGATTTTTTTAATTAGACTAGATTAGAATTAATTAGAATTTGCATTATACTAACAATAAATTCTTGGCTTTACTTACGTATGCTTGGCTTTACTTATATCTGGGCAAAGATGTGCATTCTTTGCTCATAAACAAGATTTTGAACATAGCAGGCCTTAGTAATCCCTGCGCTGCCTACCCTGATGGAGGTTATTTTGTGTTATTCCTCGCCCTGTCTCTCACCTCACCATGTGGCAGCTCTTCAGGCAATGTTTTTGTTGTAACAACTTCCAAGTTGTTTCTAAAACCCTGCAGGCCCTTTTTCACTCTGGCTCCTTGACCAACCTCAAGATACACTAGTTTCATTAGAGCTCCTGTAAGTTAATGTGGCACTTCATGGAGGTTTGAAATTATTCATGACAAGGATTCAGGCCAATGATATATACAGGGGTGAGTCAGAGTAACTAATTAAAAGTCTGATTACCCTTTTGCCTCTAATATGACAATGCAGCTCTAAAATTAAACTGCATTGTAAGGTCATATATAAAACTTTATTCCCACATAGAAAGAAAAGATTGTTCAAGATACCTGTACATGCTACTTTCAACATCTCCCACCCAAAGGTCTCAAAACCCGTTGTAAGAGTTGGCAAGTATTATTTGGTAAGTATTATCCTTCTTTATTACAGATAGGGATTCAGAAATAAATATATGCTAATTTACCTGCCAAAGAAATAAATCTGTGGAAAAGCATGAAATAAACTCTCACATACAAAATTAAATGAGACTAATTATGTCACTTAAAGGCACTTAAAGGCATAGCTGGCTTTCCTAGAAATAAAAAAAAAAAAAAAAAATCTTTTGTCTATAAAATATGTAGTGTTTAGAGTGAACTTTTACTATTTCATTTTTGTCCACTAGATGTCCTCAGCATGTCACATTAGACTTTGCCTTCACAGATAGAATCTTTTTAATCAGAAAGGGCATATTCTTCTTTTGAAGTGTGTGTTATTAAGATATCATGATTAATGACTTTCACTTCAGAGTTCATTTTATCTGGAAGATTAGCAAGACATAGATCCTCAAGAAGACCACAATAATTTAATTCTCTACTTAAGATATAGCAGCTTCCCAATTTAGGAAGCAATTAAGGATCATGTATGCTTTCTTCTCTGAAAATATTTAAGCAATCAAAGCCTTAAAACAAACTAAAATCCTTGCAGTAAAAACCCTTATATATCAAAAGGGAAGCCTTAGC
>NW_028186371.1:1045665-1082694 GCF_003343005.1 Rhea americana | reverse complement strand
TTCCTGTTACTGTATTACTTTCAAAGGATGTGTAACAGTTGCACAGACCCATTCACAGTTGACTGGGTTAACAGCGGGAGTCTTGCTTAATTTGAGCTTTAATGGATCTTTTAAGTAAGATGAGAGCTGAATCTGGAATGATCACAAATATCATTTTAAGCCTTTTCTGTCCCCAAAAAGGGCCTCTGCAACAAAGCATGAGAGGCTGGAAACAAARCTGCCATATTAGACACTTAAAGCAGGTAAGCTGAGCTAGAACTAATCCTGCAAATACCTTGACTATCTGAAAACGCAGTAAGCTCTATGAAGCTTTCCATTTTCACACTTACTCAGCCCTAAGTGCTGCCAGGGTAGAGCAGCTTTGTGGAGGGCTGCGTATCTGCTGCTTTCAGGGATGCAATAAGGTTCCGAAAAGGCGCCAGTGGGTCTCCGACTGGAAACACTCTAGCAGCATGTTTCTGACTCTCAGGGCACCAGGTGAAAAGTTAGTGCTGTGTAAAGAAGCAATTCCTGYCCCAGAGAGAAAAAAACAAAGCAAGTACTCCACCTGACCTTTCACTCTGCTGCTAACACAGCTCCCTGGAACAAGGGTAAATGCTGACTGGGAGTCCACAACCTCCAGGAGTTTCACAGCACGTCACCAGAGGCACCAGGGCTCACTGTGACAGTGAAGAGCATAATTCAGCCACCAATGTCAAGGACTCGCTGTTAGGGGCAGTGAAACAAAGCCAGGTGCTCTTGTTGCCACAGATATTTAGGTATTTCTGTTTCCAGAAATCAAGTGGGAAGCTATTTACAACCAGAARAAAGCTGTATTTCTTTTTTCTTTTGTATAAAAGGCTCTCAAGAATTTTACAGTGGAAAAATAGCAGTCTCAAAAGTAARCTGGCCAAGAAGGCTGCTGAGAGGTTCTGACTGCTTTTTTTATGACAAAGGAACCTGGAAGGTTTTGTTTGGGATTTGTTTTTTTTTTGAAAGAAAAATGGAGTTTAATTTCRATTTGTTCCTCTCAGAGTAATTTTCTCTGCAGCCCACAATTTCAGTGCTGCCTGAAAAAGCAGTGAAACAACCAACACCACAGGATTCAGGAAAGCCAAAACCGAGCAATTAAAAGTAGAAGAGAATTTAGTCAAATATTTTCAAAACTTTTTGATTGCTTTCTACTCGTGAACATTTGAGCTATGAAGGGATTTCCYCGTGCCAGGGAAAATCTTCATCGACCCCATACAGCCGCTTTCCGGTACCTTTATGCATCAGCAAGACCTGAAAGTCTGGCCCACTTCAACCTCTTTTTTGTCTCAATTTGCAAAAAATGCTAGCCGTGGTTTGGTACTAATACACCAAGGCCGGAGTTTATAAGGTCTGAAAACTCGTCGCGGCTGTTTTGCGCGCCAGCGGAGCGCCCGCCGCGGGCGCCGCGGGCGCTGCCGGCAGCGGCAGGGAGACACCTAGCGGGCGGGGGGCGGCCCGGGACACGGCGCAGAATCGCGGCGGTGGGGACGGCGGGCTCGGCGGAGCTGCAAAAGCACACGGGAGCAAACGCGAGCTGAGCGGTTTCCTCGTTCTGCCCGCAGCATCGCCCGGGGCGGACAACGGGGCCGACCCGCTCCCTCAGCGCAGTGTACAGCCTCGGTTCGCTCTCGTCCAGTCAAAGTCAAACAGATGAATACCAATAACATGAATACTTTGAAAACAGATAGCTGTCTATCCAAGTATAGATCAGACAGGATCTCTCTCCCCCCCACCCCCTTTTTTTTTTAGCTCAGCTGGAGCAATATGTATTCTAGCCTACGTAGAGCTAGTGGGATGTRACAGCTTTTAACAGGTGCAGCGGATTCAAAAATGCATAAAGTAAAACGATTTCTGTACTTCGTTAGTTGGGCCTCAAGCAAGCTGAGCAAAATAAACTGCARTATATAGGCAGGTCATTAAATATTAGCTCAAATGTTAAAAGCGCTTACAGCACAACGTTACTACTAACTTCCTGCATCACTTTCAAGTCCCTAAATTGTTGTCTGCCTTAGCATCCCTTTCTGTAAAACAGAGATAGTACTCAACTGTCTTAACTCCAGGGAAGTCTATAAGAGCAAATGAGCTTTTGGGATCCATTTTATCTACACGTTCTGTAGGTTTATTACATCTTATAACATCTAACAAGCTATCATGGAGTAAGGTAAGTCACCACATAGTTAAGATTTTCCTGACTAATTTGTAGAGATTTACTTTTATCTCATCTCTACTCTAAAATTTACAAAAGCTCCCTAATGAGGTCAGAACCGAGAGATTAGGAGGTGTGCTATTAGGAGGATTTTTTTCCAAAACAGAGACAGAGTATCTGAATTGATACAACATAAAAATTCTCTGACTTTTTTTGTGGCAGAAATAAAGTTCAGWGTGTTCAAAATGTAACTTGCTCACAAGGGACAATGTAAAAGGAGAAGACTTCTTCCCTGAAGTTCATGTGGCAGGTTGACTAGTGATCTCTGGGCGTTCCCCTTTGCAGATTTCAAGTGGGGGGAAATATCCCCAAATACATCAGATCACCTGTTTTCTTCTACTCTTTCCAGTCTGCAGACTGTCTGAGGTCCTCTGAGGTTCCTCTGAGGTGGAACTCCCCTTTGATACCCTGTAGAGTTCATCTGGGGGGACTAGGTAAAAAACCTCAGGTTTTCTTTTTGCCATATGCTGCGCTCATAAATACTTCCCTCCCCATCTCTGACTTCCCTACTTTGTCCTATACCTATTAGAACTAGAACTATTAGGAAACATACTTTTTTCATGCCTCAAGTATCCTGGTACTATAAAGCAGGGAAAGTTCATTGACTACATAAGCTCACTCATTAGTGAGGGTTGAGCTCTGCATTATTTATCCTTCTCATCTTTTTCCAGAGTGCATTCATCTTACTGAAAGTTCATGTGTGGTCTAAGCTCGCCATCTAGGCTCCTTAATGGAAACACAGAAAATGATTCATTTCATCTCTGCTTTACAACTTCAGAGGACAAAATGAATCACCTTGGGAAGTGTTTTTCTACCTTTTTACTTCTCCCTCTCTCTAGAGGAAGCCTGAACAGCAAGGTTGAGACTGAAGGCTTACCATTTCTTCAAAGAAAATTAGACGGGGTGGATTTCAGTCCCTCTTACCAAAGGTTTCCCCYCAAGTAGCTGCTCTCCTCCTCAAGGCTCTAGCATTTCCTGAAATTGCAGTGGCCCCACAAGGAGAAGCAGTTCTGTCATGATTTATAAGGCTTGCTAAGCAGTTGATCCATTGAGCCAAAAAAGGACTGGAAACGTTATTCAGTTTTCTATCCTGGAAAAGGTTAGTGTTGCCTGGTGCGCCTGTACTTCTGCAAATTATAGGACGCTTGGAAAAAGGAGATACGTTATGGTAAAGAACCTTCACCATCCTACTGCTCAAAAATTAAGAATTAAAAATGAAGAAAACACTAAGTTAGACTCTCAAATAGAATATCCAAGTGAGTGTAATTCAGGAGTCCATGCACAAGCCAAATTTCTTGCTAACACTGTAATGTGTTTAAAGTTATGCACACACAGATTTACGCATATATATCTCCAGGATTCTATACGAGGAACTATCAGAATGAATACATTTTTATTTGCATATATGACACTCAGTTGAACAAAGGCCTAAAATGTACTAATCTTCTCCTATAGGAGACTTAAAATAACTTACTGGTCCTCAGGAAAGAGGAGCAAGCATCCTTCTTTATGATTTGTCTAAATAATCTTTTTTTCTATAGACACAATTGGATTTTTTTTCTATTTTTTAGCAATTCTTAAGTCCCTAGCCTTAATCAGCATAAACAATTGAAATAAAAATATGAATATTCAAAATATGAATATACAAAGAAGACTGTAATTAGTTTACTTATATAATTTTCTTTTTGCAATAAAAAAGTCATGTTTCGTTTTGTCTAAAAACTCATATAGAAGGCATTTTGAAAATTCCCAACTATACTCAGGCATTATATATTATAATAAAGCCTTCTAACTGCACTAAAATTAAAGAAGTCTAATTTGTAAAGTCATTATAGCTCTTCTGGTTGAAAGCAGTACAGCCTTCTGATATTAAGAGGAATTAAAAAATTTTACTCTTATGCCTTGAAAGAAAATATTCAAATAAAGTGATGTGCCTAGCACTTTAGTAAAGTGTTTGGAGAAAATTATTAGGACAGTCTGATAGATAGGTTGAAGCCAATACTCCTTCCCTTATCAAATGCAGCACTTCTTGAGAATAGACTGCATTCCTAGCATAGAAATACAAGCTCAGATTCAGGAACTTTCTTAATCTTTTGTCCAGAATAAAACTGCTAAAATTATTGTATTACCCACACTCTAACTCTTAAGTACATATTTAAGTGTTGGGGAACCTGAAGCTTTCTGGATTTAAATTTCTGGATAACATATAGCATTACAAATTGTTTTAGACTTTAAAAATGAAAATTTACCTTACAATTTCAATATTAAAGAGCTCTGTTGATTATCTTGCTCAGAGTTTCTTCTGACTATAAATGTCTGTTCCAAGAGAAAAGCTGCCAGACCATTCAGAAGGTTATGCATCTACTATGCCACAAATAGGCTTCAGATCATATATTAAATCATCACCACCTAATTGTACACCTTTAAAAGATGCTCATTTCATACTTTTCTTTTCTTGATAGAGATTAAAAAATACCCAGAAATTAATGACAGGGAAGAGGAATGACCAGGATTCCTCTGCAAGTCCCTAAAACAGTCCTTAAGACAAAATATATGCTTTTTTGAAAGACAAAGCAGTGGGCAGAGAAAATAAAATTCTTTGGGATCATAATCACACATTTTAAGAAATACAATACAAAAAACCCAGGCAGGAAAAATGTTAAAATATTTCAAGTGCAATAGAATTGAATTGAATAAAAATAATTGAAAATAACCTGACAGATGTACAAAATTAATGTTGAGAAGAATAGTGCTGACATTTTATCTGAGGGAGCAACAGTTCTCCTGTGCAAGCCCACACATTTTCTATTAGCTGTTGACAAAACTAGCAAGGAAGAGAGAACTCCTTTTTTCTTAACTATCAAAGAACATGAATACAGGATAACAGCATCCCCATGTCTCGTTATCAAAATACAAACTTGCCTGATTATTATTACATAACATCAGTGCCTCTCAGAGCATTGCAGGGAGAGGAGAATAGCAAGATATTCATTAAATCTTCCAGCACTCGCAAAACTCTGCTCACTGCTGGAAAATCTCTACTGAACTCTGAAGTGCATAAAATGGTCGTCATTAGTAATATAAAAAGTAAAAATATATGTATACACTTTTACAGTAGAATATGTATATGAAAATATACCACCACATTTTATACCAGTATTTCAAGCAGCTGATGTTTAAAAAAATGTGTATGTCAAGGASAGTCTTTCTGACTGAGGCTTAGCTCAAGATTCAGAGACCTCATTTTGGGTGGTATGGGTAGGTATACAGAGTGTGTTAGATGTCTAAGCTTCCATTATGTTCAGTGGAGATTTAAACAGTAATCAAAGAGCAACTGAGTCCACCTTGGAGTAGCTGGCCGGTTGAATCGCTTTCTAGGCATTGCTGACTTTACTGAGCTGATCTCCACTGAGTATGAGGGAGTTCAGACCTGTAGCTCACATGTAGACACCTGGCTGTAGGTATCTTAATCTCGAATCAAATCCTAGCTCTTTACAGAGCTTTAAAGTAGGGTATTACAGCACTCACTGAGTAAGGCAAAGTTTCACTCTGTTTGGATCTGTTTCCACTTACATTCCATCTGATCCCTGCCTTGGAAGGRCTATTTATATTTTGTATGATAACTAAGGCATGAACCTTTAGTTCTTCTGGTGCTTGCAAAAATGTCAGGAGATATTCTTTAACTGTGAGATCATAAACTGTTCCCCCCACCCAAAACCCTGCTTTATTTAGCACAGATGTTTGAGGGAATATGTGATAAAAACAGAATTTTAGGTAAGGAACAGAAGACCATTCCTGTTTGACTTTTCCTTCCATGACTCTCAAACTATTCACAGAATATTAATCTGGAGTATTTATCATGGTCATTGCCATTGTATTTCTCAATGATTTAAGTCCTCYCTGTGCTCCCAAACCCCTCTCTCATCATTTGTTGTAGATAAGTGAAAAAAAAATATTTTTTATTGTTTGATCCTAATTCTGGTCCTCCTCAGACACACTTTACACTGAAGACCTGATTATCTCAGCTCACCCAAAACATTATCAAAAACAGATAGGAAGAGACTGACCGGTGTGCCACCCTCAGAATACATCTAATGTGCATAGAAATCACTGTGTTCAATCACAGTAATCACATTGAAAGAAATGTGAAGKACCTAGCAGTGATTTCTTATATTGAGAAAGGGTTACAGTCCCCCAATAACAGTGAAACCAAGCTTCTGTGACCTTCTCAGCACGGTGAGGTTAAAACCCACAGCCCACAGCTTCCCAGGAGATTGCCCTAACCACTAGTTTTTCATCCCATGTCTTTAWGCTAGGCCACGGTTCAACCATGAGTTGTGGGATAGAGAGTAAGTGATGGGCAGTTTGACCTCAGAGCTCCCCATGAATACTACAAAAGGGATTATGGTGTCAAGGGATTTGCAACCTACTCTAGGGCCTGCTTATGCATCGTGGACAAAAGCTACAAATGACTCTGGCAGCAGGGACTAGATGCCACTGTCACAACCAGGAGAACAAATCAGATTTCTGGAGCTCAGTCCTAGCCACAGCCCTTCCATCACTTTTAAATGAGTTTGGCTCCTACAGTGAAGAACTTCACTAGCCTCTATTGTATTAGAATGATTTAATAGAGGGGTTTTTTTAATCCCTTCTTGAAGTAAATGAACACAAAGACCTATAAATAGGTTTTAAATTACTGTCTGTATCACACACATGTGGAGGACATGAAATCTCCTGGGAGTTTGATCTGTGTTAATTAAATGAGAAAAAAATCTCCATAAGGTCCAAAGCATGCTTAATGAATTAACATGGAGGCCCCATTGAGCAAAAGCCTTTTAAACTCCAGTGAAACAAATCAACTCACATTTTATTATTATCCACTTAACAAATTTAATCTGTCACTTTTTATCATATGAAACCACAGTTTTTCATAAATGCTAATTAAAACCATTAAAAATGGAAATCTTCTAAGGGGCTTATGCAAAGTGTGAATATTGATGCAAAGAGATAGGCCTGTTTGTCCTTATGAATGAAAGAGAGTAGTATTTCTGCCATAACAAGTTGTACTTGAGAAAAAGGATCTTCAGAGAAAAAGCACAGAATCCTAAACAAATCTGAGACATGGAGCGGCATCAAACAGCTCCACTTCAAGGAAATAGCTATTGTTATTTTACTGATGGAGTACCACTAGTTTTGACTGCTATCACCACACTTGAACCATAAAAAGCTGAAGAAAAGCAAACAAACTGAAAATTGGAGGTGGGGGGAGGGAAGCTGTTCCATTTTTGAATCCTTAGACTCTATACATATGGAAGCCAATTTAATGTTCATCTATAACATGACCCGAATGTGTAGCAGTAGCGCAGAGCACTGTGATAAGTGCTTTCCTAGCAAGTAGCAGGAAGTGATGGATTTCACATGCAATACATGCTTTCTTCAGCAACTGTTTTTACACTGCCAATTTTTTTCAAGCACAGGTTAATGAGCGTGTGCGCATGATTGCTGCCAAATTTTCTGCTGTTAGATCCTAAACAGAATGACAGGTTAGAAGGAAAAAAACAAGAAAAGTTCATGGTTTTAAAACATACTTGTAGTCCATGTAAGCAGCCTTGCATTCTTTACATTTTTCCTCTGGCCTTTTCTGTTTGTCTTGCACGTGCAGAATCATTTTTAATTTGTTCCTCAAGTTCTTCAAAAAAATTTATTTTCCAGCTCTTCAACATAAATCATAAACAACTTTGGAGTTTCTGACACAAAATCATAGAAAAATACAACTGGAAAGGTYATCGGGAAATCATTTCATCCCTTCTCCAGATATATTTTGGGACAAAGTCTACCCATATCGTTCCTCATGGGTTTTTGCATAAAATGATTTTTAAAAGCTCTAGTAGTGGAAATTCGCTCACAGACAACTGRACAATTCTCACTGGTGGTCTGTACAGCCCTCAGTGAAAGCTCAGATTTTATCATTAACTATTTACTATTATTTGCTATGTTAGAAATCACTTCTGTTTACATTAACATGAAAATTAGCCTAACTATAAATTTTTAGACAAATATTTCTCAGAATTAGAAATRTTAAGTTAATTAATAATGTAATAATAATTTCATAATTAATATTATTTTTAAAAATGCAGTGACTATTTTTTTAAAATCTCAACTGTCCTAAATATCAGGGATTACAGACTCCAGAACAATGGCATTCATCTATAAGCTGTATTTTCTGTCTAACAAGAATTTACCCTAGCACATGTCACAATGTACAATTGATAAACTGAGTTTACCGAAAGGGGCTGACACCTATTACTGGTAAATTTGGTGGTATTTTATAAATGTAAGGCAAGTCTGAGTCACTCTCACATGATGTTTAAGTGCCCACATATAAAAAAAAATAAACACAACTTTTTACCCCGAGACTTTATACCTCAATGTCTTAGACAAATGCTTTCATTTTGGTTTCATGTTTTGTCAGCACAACACTCTGAAAATGAAGTTATGCAAACATGGGACCATATCCTCAGACCTGTTTCAGGAGACATTAAATTGGCTCAGCCATTCCAACAGAAGATCCCCCTCTCTTTGGGGGATTTCTCACCTACTTCTGAGCCAGGATAGAGTCTCTATTTTTTTTCTTAAACCTTAACTCAGTGGGAATGGGAAAAGCAAAAAAGGAAGGAGCCCTACTGGGCTATCTACAGCTATTTAGCTTTYAGTCAATGGGTCAGCACCAGGACATTGAAGAAGCGACAAAAAGCAAACTTTGTCCCATCTCTTTGATTCTGTGTCATGAACAGGTGAGAAAATTGAGGAGATAGAAGAAGACATAGTAATAAACCAGATGTAGTTAGGAAAGGAGACAACTGAGTCATCTTTGAAAAGCCAGTAACTGAGTTCTCTCATATTTTCAGTGGTGCCATTCAGAAGAAAATGAAATCTATAAATCAACATATGTAAGGGTGGCAGCAAAAATAAGTGCAACAAGAAGGCAGAAAAAAGGCCAGATAGTCAAGCTAAAGAGAACAATTGGACATTTCCAAATTTTCAGATTTAATTACGGGCATTTTAACTTCAAGAAGCTAGTGAGAGTAAGTAGGCAAGAATAAGATAGTGATTCCTAAAATGACAGAATTATGTGAAGGAGACAGACTGAAAAAATTATAGGTAAATGCAAACACAGACGTTGTCCTGTTTAAGATGGTAAAGCTAAACTGACATAGATAACTTCTCGGTTGCTAACATGAGCCCAGATACTGACATTTGATGGGTAAATAGTTAATCTAATTTGAGGTAGATCATCKACAGTACTGAAAAAGCTTCATCAGTTTCTGCATTTGATATGAGGAATAGCAACATTCTCAGGACCTAGTGGCTAGAGTCTCAGAGAATTTGAAGGATTCAACAATACACAAAATATAAAGAATAAAGATAAACTTGGATTCCATCAGAAAGGAAAATGACATACCAGTGACAGTCTTAATGCTCAGATAAAGAAATTATTTGTAGCTATGCAAACTGAGTGTAAAACAAAACCAAAGCAAATTGTAAATATTAAAATCTACTATATGTAAGATAAAATTGTCTTGTTTTTATATGTTCATAGTTTATCCTGATTCTATTTTATTAAGGAATCAGCTTTCATTTCATAAATGTACTTTTTTTCCCTCTAGATTTTATGAATTTTTATATCTTTCAATTATTTATCCTATTCTTTTACTACCTTAACACCTAAGAGCTTTAGTCTTATTAAGAATCTGACATCTTATTCTTTTATGTATTCTTGAGTAAGTAGAGCAAACTTTCTGTGTTAGACAGCAAAAGGTAGAGGAAAAAGGGTCACGAAGATCCCGAAATTATAGTGAGTCATTCAGATATGACACAGAGAAAATCATATGGAAAAAGCTACTGATAAAAATATGCAAGGAAAAAAACAGTAACATATTTGGAGCTCGAAAACATGAAATTAGATAAGCTTCTTAAAGCAATGGCAAATAATATTTTCAAATTAGCCTTTCAACATCCAGTCCTACCCATAATGATACTAAGAGGATAGGGTTTTTTTTTTTCAGATAAGTGCAGTCACAGCCCTCTTTCTTTCTAGGCTGTGGGGAGAAATCTCTTGACCACTGACAGTCAGTAGAAAAAAGGAAAAAGAGGATTCATGATACTTTCCACCAAAGCTAGTTTCAAAGTCATAGGGAGCTAGGCATTCTGCATTGTATACGTATATCTAAATATGTAGAGGTATACTATGMGTGTATACAGATATACTCACTATATTTGCATATGCAGAGTCCAGGTGTATAAAGTAAAAGTTTAGTGGTCCTGGGCTTGCTACATATGCAATCGCACACACACAGAACAACCACCGACAGACCCTTCTCCTAGCGGGTCGTGCCTCTAGAGCCACGGCACACAGGCTGAGGAGCCTCTCGTCGATCAGAAGGCCAAGCCCTAGGATGCAAGACAGAGGCCCTTACAGAGGCCAGATCCTCACTCCTAGACTCCAAGACTCAAGTCCAGAGAAGGAACTGGTGAAGGAGTGAAGGAGTATAACTGAATTTTAGATCCTCTGAAAAAGGGCATGCATGGCCTTTCATTTACACATCACATGCTGTGCAATATGTTGAAAGAATATAGATCCCCGTTTTTTTATATCTAAAAATATGTAGTGACATTTCAAAGAAGGAAGTATCTACCAAATATAGACGTGGGAGATTTCAGCAATGTCATCCTGTGCTACTAAAAAATACAATAAAATAAATAAATAACCATTTTTCCATATACACAGAGCCATTACCAACAATTGAGTAATTTTAAGACACTGAGTATTCTCCAAACCATTCAGGGATGCATTCTAATGCCTTTAGTTATGCTTAATAGTATTTTACTCCATTTACAGCAATGGTAGCACTCATGTACTATGAATAAATATAGTCTAATACTGTACCTTTTAGTTTTTATTCCTCTTTACTATTTTCTAAAATGTGATTAAATATAAACATAGTTGAGATCATCCGTCCATTTTTGTGGGTTTATTTTAGAAGAAATGTATTTTCAAGGATGAATAGACCAAAACAAATATGAACTGATATATTTTTAGTGGAGTAAAATAATAAAATGGGTTATTACTTTAAATCTTAGGTATGTTATGAAATGRGAATGATCTGCAGATGATTTGAGAAGTGAAGAGTTTTCTATTAATTATGATTATTAATTGACAAGATGTGCTAAGTGCTATGGAAAATGTGAGGGAAGTGACAGCTATTAGGAAAGAAAAAATGTCTTGGATTTATGAGAGAGATTCTAGCATTTTCTGATAAATTACTGAACACATCTATTTTTACAGGGCATCCAGATCTACAGACACTTTAAGGGCAATAACATATGAATAGGCTTCTTGTCTCCATTAGATTTGCAGAACCTGAAACCGGCAAAACAGCTAGTCTTTTTTTCTTCCTTTTTGTTAATAATGGGCTTTAAAAATAGATTGACCAAAAAAGGGATGTAAAATCAGGACTTGGTTATATCCTCAGTGTGGGATATTTTAAAGAACACAATCTCATATTTTTCTTTCTCTTTCATCTAGCTTCCCTTCTCTTGGCTTTAGAAGCCTCTGACAGCCAGAGAGGAGATTATTTTGGTACAGCCCTGCGCTCAGGCTAGCTATTCCAATTAGCAAATAAAGTTCTGGAATCATCACTATTCCATTCAAGTGCTTCTGATGGTACAAGTTTATATCCGACGCTGTTATACCTACTTCTTGTAATTTAGAAGTGAGCAGAATTCAGTGTGTAAGAGTCTATTTTAAAGTAAAATCATCAAGTTTACATCAAATTCTACATCTTTCTAAACTCCACTCCAGATTCAGTGATCTCTTTCATCAAAAGCATAACAAAAAAGCAAGAGAAGAACAATGTAGATAACACTTCATGATAGCAAAGCACACTATCCTCTTGCTTGCACCTGGTTTCCATTGGGTTTTACATTCTGGAAATCTTTCCTCCAGAACAGCTCACCTGCAGAAGTCTGGCCTCACAGAGGGCATGGGAGCTCGAGTTGAACAGGATCAAGTGGTCACCCACCAGGTGCTGCAGCCCAGATTGCTAGATGGGCTATTGCAGAGCAGGGAAAGCGTGACCACTTCCTCCCCACATTGCTCTCCTGTTGCCCTGTCTCCGCACGRTTGTGCCTGAGCTGCTGGAGCACCAAGGAGAAGCTGACTCACGCCAGGACACCAGCCAGTGCCAACAATTAATGAGCACTACACTTGCACCTGTTACTCTAACAATGGTTTTTAACAGCATATATTGAAGAATACAATTCAACCAACTACGCCAGAACTGTGTCTAAACAGCTGAACATCAACCTCATGAAATACTAGTCAATGATAAACAACAGTCCAATGACAAAGTCAGCGCACCCAGCACATCAGATGCAGTAAGCTACATGTAATACTGACCTTCACAACATCTTCATGGCAGAGATAAACATGCTGGTATTAGTGCTACTCTCCCTCTTAACACACTAGTTTTCTTGTTGCATTAACCTTTTAAACTATGATTCTAAGCATTATAAGGCAATGAAATGTCTTCTCCTGCATGCTCATACAATGACCTCCCCAACCCRTTCAGAATAACTTTGGGCATTACTGTAATACAAATGCTTAATTAAAAATACTTTAGTTCTCACATCTTGCTGCAGTGAAGTTGTTTCTTTTTTAATAGGCAGTATATTTCAATTACTAGTAACTGCCATCTTCCATTCCTATTTTCTGAAGAAATATTCTGAAAAGTGTTACCTTCAGTAATGCTGCAGGCACATGATTTGTTGTAAATGTTTTCTCTATTGGCTTTTCAGACACAGAACATGCTCTTCTTCAGTTCTAAATGAGCGACTGTGTCTCTCTTTAGAGCTGGTCATGCTATATAAAACAAAGTCACTTCCTCTTTTTCGCAGAAAACTCATTTCCTAATTATTAAACAGAAATGTTAAGCTGTGACTAATATAAAAGCAGCACTTTTTTGACTGCTGTCAGCCTCTAAGAGAAATTTAAGAATGTTACTTTAAAAACAAAAACAATTGATATCTAAGATGTTGTTCCTACAGTACAATTCTATTAAAGAGGCCTTGAAAAATAGCACAATATTTTTAACAAGACTAGTACTGCATATGATGAAAAATGCACATGTTCAGTCTAATGATTAGCAGTACTTTTCAATACCAAAAGTTAAATGTAAAACGAACACAACTGATGATTATTTCCTTATAATATCACCTGCATTTAGACAAATTTAACATATATCTATTTTAATATTATCTTAAATTATGAGTATGATATCTCTCCTTATACACTTTAAATGTTCCAGTAAACTAATACAAGGTTTGTTTTATGTTTTACAACCTGTGATATTTYGTAGATTTTCTAGTAAAATTGTGACACTATAAGCAGGATTATGATAGCTGGATTCAGATAATAATATGTAAYATCTCATTGTTAACACTCTGGATATAACACATTTTACTTACCCCTGAAAACAGTTCTGAATCTAGGCTTTCTTCAATTCCATTTGTTGTACAAATGTATTTTTTCTAACTTAGCTGGATGTTTTTCTGACAGATTCAGCAGCTTTAAAGAAACTAACTGTATACCAAATCTCATTCCTTCTTTAATATCACATTTATTCTATACACAAAAATGGCATCTCTGAATGCAGAAAGAGAGTACTGTGCACTCCATAGAGATTTGCAATTTATTACTCTGTGTTCAAGGCAGTCTTCCAAAGTTATCATGCATATGGATTTGTCTTCAGTACGTTCTTTCTTTCTAGAAGAAATTTTTTCCTGGGTAAAGTGTTGAGGATTTTTGTTTTCATCCTTTGTTTAGAATTTTAAGATACACCTCAATTTGGCATATGTCTCTGCAGGTTTCTGAAGTGTATGAGTTTCTTAGAAACATCAGATATCTTGTGTAGAGCTAATTTGTACCTGTGAACCAAGCCTAACACATTAGAAAATTAGAAAATTTCTAGACACTTTGTGTCAGAACATACTGTGTATGGTTACTTCAATGCTCTTCAGAAYGTCTGGGTTTATAATTTCTGAGCTTCCTAATGCAGACTCACATGAAGCATTATGACTGTCCAGGAAATCCTCCACTGAAACACTCTTACTCTTCGCTTAAATTAGGATTGATATTTAGGTTTTGAAACTCCAGACACTTTCTGGTAGCCTCTGAATCCAAATGCCAAGGGTATGCAACAAAAATTAGMTAGTTTCTCCCCATATTCTGTTTCTAAATTCTTTACAGTAATAAGTTTCCCAGGATTTTGTGTGTGTGTGTGTGKGTGTGCGYRCGTGTGTGTGCTTTGCCATTAATATGTAGCTGACCAATATACACACTGATRGCTTGCAAAAGTTCAGCAGTGCAGTCAGCCAGGCCAAAGATGCAGCCGCTCAGCCGGCCGTTAAGGAGCCAGTTTCAGTACCCCGCAAGTACACTCAAACCACCTGAGTTTCTCCCGCCTCTGCTGAGAGCTTAGTGAAGGACTCGTTCCCACCTTAACGTCAGACACAACAAAATCTGACTGAACGTGGGTTATCAACCCTCAGGATGTCATTTGAGTTAATTTCCGCCCGACAACTCTTCTCTGCACTCCCACGGTTTCATTATATTGCTTCACCTGAAATTCCCAGATCAGATACCCTGCTCCCCACCCACATATACAAATGCTGCACCGCAGTTCACTATTCTGTTTGCATACTGTCAGGAAAGAGCTTTAAAATCGGACCATTTTGTCTTTTTCTCTAGAACATGTTGGTTGTCACAGCAGTCAAGTTGAAGTAGGGAAAAAGGAAATATTACTGGTATTTTAATCATTATCTACTTTGTTATAGGAAGTTTTTCTGTGCTTCCCTACTCAGCTTACTGTGACTTCCTCTTTATTCAATATGACTAATTTTTAAACTGATAACAACCTAGTTCTTGTTAGAAACTCCCAGGAGGTGCTGTTGAGGCAGATGCTGGAGCTTAACTGCTGAGTCATTGTGTCATCTGATCATTCCAAAAATGACTTCTAAATGTACAGGATTATATCAATATCAAACTAAAATCACAAGATGGTAGTCTTTGTCTTTTATCCATATTTGTAGATAACTTGCAAAACACTTAGGAATTAAGGAAAATTGCTGCAAACTGTTACAGTACTGTGGCACATTCAGCATGATGGGGTGTCTGAGCTTGCTATCCATCATTTAGTGGAAATGCATATCTCCATGACCCTGGAAGAGTTTTTATCCTAGAAAATAGCAGTTCTTAAACTTAAGAAGAAATAAAGTGTTAGATATATAGCAAAAACCTCAGTTTAGAGAACCAACAGGTGATGTAACATTTTGACATTGTCATTTCATTGCAGAACTATAGAGAAAGAGATAAATTTATTTTTTAAAAAGGTAAAGCAAATGCATGAAAATGACAGTAGGTAGGAAAATGGGAAAAAATAAAAGAAGCAAATAATTATCAAGGCCAGGAGATGACCAAAGTGTTGATAGTCTATACCCTTCCCAAAATATCTGCAAGAACAATGAAGCTCAGCACAGACATGGCAGATGAGGTATTGTCAGAGGCTCTGTACCAGGATAGAGAGGCAGACTGGACCCAATGAGCATCATCACCCAGCACTTCCCCATGATTCCTCACCTRGGAAGTAAAGAGAGGGAGTACTACAACCTAAGTAACACCTGGGAATTTCCGGTAGTACACACTGACTACATGCTTACCTTAGAAAGATTAGTTTTTCTCCATCAAAGTCGAGAACCTAGAATTTCAGCAGAATAGTTTTTAGTTTAATGTCTAATACAGGCACACTYAACAAATATATGTCTCATATGGGTCTCTTCCTAAAAAGGATGACCATGAACCGCTCTCCTTGCRCTCTCTCTTGATTGCCTGTTCATAGGATCATAGAATCAGAATCAGTAAGGTTGGAARGGACCTCTGGAGATGACCTAGTCCAACCCCCCTGCTCAGCAGGGTAAATGTTATCTAAGTATGCAAACTATCAAAGTCCAGGAGAAGGATCCAAATCATAAGTGAAGAATTAGTCTCTTTATCTTCAGGTAATTCTGCCTCTGGGCCCATATTAACACAGAAATGTTTTATGATGAAAGATAAATTACGACACAAACTGTTTTTTTCTTGAGGCAAATAGCTACATCTCACGTTRGAACAGGAAAGAAGCCTATTCTTCTAAAGTCTAGAAGAGACTTTGGAGTGAGAGCTATACACACTGTCCTGTTCTGACTTGTAATTTTATTCACCAGACTTCTCATACAATAAATACATGTTTAAAGCAGYCATCTTGCACTTCATGCAATTGAAATATGTGTACTGGTGTCAGCAATCACTGCTGATCCCTAATGTGACTCTCCTCAAGGGGGCCAGTTTTAAAGTTTTTTAATCAAAAATATCATCTATACAATGTTTCTGAGGTGTGTACTCCTGAACCATTTCAAGTCAGAGAAACTAGAAATTAAGATTTAAGCTAAAGTTACAAACTAGAGAACATTAGTTACCTGTGATTCAATTTCCTGCAATACAATTTTAACCATTTTCCTTCAAATTTGCAAAGTCTGTCACTAGCACAGAGTTGTTTGTGAGTAAATCTGACAGAGATTTTTCAATGGAAATATTCTGCCAAAAAGTCAACATGACTTATTAAAGACATTTTTTTTTCCTTGCAGAAATGAAAATGACCTTTAAATGCAGTAAGTTCCCAATTTCAACTTCCATGGAATTTCCGGCGGAACAAAAGAGTGAGTTGTGATACAAGAGAATTGGTTCTGCCCTCCTTTCCAGTTTTTTAGCATCCCAGGCAAGAGACACATCCAAGAAGCTCTTGAATAAATTGGAATTACTCTATCTTTTCACAAGTTGTTTCACTTTACATAACAATTATGTATGTTTATTGAAGCGGAGATTCTTTCCCTTTCCTTATGAGCTTAATGTACTAACTAGAGGGATATTTATTCTTCTGGAAAGTCTCTCAGAAAAAAATTTTAAAGTTCCTGTTTTTATTCTAAGACAACACAGGATTTTTTTTTTCTTTTTTATCTCAGAAACTTCTGTATGACTGAAAATCTTGGCCCCATTCAGATCACCTCTTCCTCATAACTATCCCAAAGAATACCACGTTTATTGGCTCAGTTTAGTTTTGGAAGGGAAGTGTGCTTGTAGAATACATGGATACAAACTCTCCTTGTACTTGATCTTTCTTCCCTTGCATTTAGGAAGTCCATTACTTTAAATCTGAATTTATCTAGCCTATTATTCCAACTGGACCAGCTACTGGTATGCTAAAAGCCTCTTAGGTATGTAAATGTATTATTTTTTAATATAAGTATTTGTTTTTAAGAAAAAAAGGTTTTGCATAAGCTTCACCTAGGGCCAGAGAATAAGACATTCCCTATGTATGGCATTCCTGAGTATGAACTAAGACCGGTATGTCTTCATCAGATATAAAACTAAACTCCTTCAGGCTTTTATAAGTAAGCTTTACAATCAATATGGCATGCAGTAGTTAAATGTGTGTCATCCAGACTACTTAAAGAATTTTAAAAGCAGTAAGTTAAGATCTTAAATAACTTCCACAAAATAATTAATAAAGAGATGGTAGTCAAAAAATATAGATAAGCTTCAAATAATAAAATTATACAATGGGGAAGGAGATTAATACCTGCTGAGAGGGTTTGCATCTAAAGCCCCAAATGAATTAGCTAAATAAGGCTAAAAGGAGGAAGGATTTTTATTTTGAGAACAGAATTGCAAGAAAAAAGATTAAACACTTTAGACTAGGGTTAAGTAGAGCTGAAGCTCCAATGACATCATCTACACATTAAGAAAAAGGATTTTAAGAACTATTCCTAATAGTGATGAATACTCCRTTAGCAGAAAAATATTTCACAGCCCCATAAGGTGGCAGCAAACTCCATTTTTAGCAGGAGTTGGGACGTAAGTGGTAACTTTCTGTCCTGTTTTGCATAAAGTTACTGCAGTTGATGTTTTTCATGTGTTTCAATTCTCCCCATACATACACTCCAATCAATACAGTCAAAAAGTGGTACACTAGTAGCATATGGATTCATCTAATTTAAAAAGCATTATTTCTCCTCAGGAACATCAGATGCTTTAATAAAGTCAAACCAAATGCCAAGATCCTTGAGGTGGGAGGGAAACTTTGACAAAGAAAGAACAAAATGTGCCACACAACACACTGACTGGTAACTTTTTYTCTTTACAAATCAGCTAATCTCTGGCTGCTGAATGAGCAGAACTAACAGTGTGGCTTATACAACAGTTCACTCTGATAAAATTCCCTTCTCTGATGTTACTGAGCAGATTGCCATTTTAATACTTAATATCTGAGGAAATCACATATTTGCAAACGGTACTTATGTTACTTTTCACAATTGTGTTTATAGCTACGAAATCTCTCCATCTGTGCACTCAGGAGTTTCATAGTCAGAAACAGGCAAACTGTAAACTGTATGAAATAGTCTCATTGCTTCTTCAGCTCCAAGGCTGTAATAGTATCTGCGATGCTGACAGGTCTGCAAGAGTCTAATCTATGAGCCCTGCCCTGTTTTATAAATCTGCCTGATGCTGGAAACAAATTAACGTATGTTACATTTCCCCAGGTATATTTAATTTTTTTGCACTGAAAATGTGTCCAGGCAAAGTAAGTGATATTGTACATCTGTCAAGGATTTCAAGGCAGAGTCAGATTTATGGATAGACTCCTGACCATAGAGATTTCCCAGACACAGATACACCGCTTCTGCAAACCTCATCCATGGTGCATGTATAGGTAGCGTCATGCTTCTGCAAAGTGTTTGATCTACAAATCTATACRGCACTAACAGTCCTATATGCCAAGATCCAAATGCCAAGATCCTATGTACACATCACACTTTCTCAGTCTGTACAGATGATAGAGTATGGGACTTAGAGCRCATAAGTTACACTAACAAAAGTAAAAAATCACAATTAGGTGTATGTAGCAGCTATTTGGGGAGGTCATAATATACCCAAGCCTAACCGCAGTAYTGGGCTCCATATTTAATGGCTCTTGGTGATTCTCTCAGCACATTTCTTCAGTTTTCAAATAAAGGTGATTTTTATGGCTGCTACTCTGGCAATACCAGCCTAAAATTTGGCAAATTAAGATTTTCAGCTTGTAAAACATAGCAAGAATGAAGATTTGTATTTCCGAGCTGTCAGAATCTTCCCCAAGACCACCATAAAATTAAGTATCTCACCAGGAATGAGCAACTTGGGAAGATCCATAGTAGCAAGACACAGCAGACTGTGGAACTAGAAACGAAGATGTTAYTGTCTTATGATCTACAGGATTTACAACTATGACTTTAACGAATGTCACATTTTCCTTGCCTAGGAAGGAGAGAGAAGGATCAAATCTGTTGTTTTCTGGCTTTCTCACAGGTGTTTCCTATTTCTAGGCCTCTCCTAACTTTGTTCTTGTACAGTTCAAGAGACACTTTCTGTTTCCATAAAACATCACTGAATGTTGCAATATGCACTTTGTCAGCTGAGACAAAAAGAGGTCAGTTTGTGATATGCTGATATACAAATATCCGGTGTCAGAATATTCTTCTGACCTTCAAAAATGACATTCTATTCTTCTCTGCCTGCATTTCATGTATTACTGAGAGCCATCTGTTTCTATGCTTTCACTCCATACAGATTATATATTACCTTGTCATGAATAATGCACCAATATTAACGACTATACATTACTTAAAATCAAAAGAAAGAAAAAGAATAAAACAAGTCTCACATCTGTGCATTACATTAATATGGTGTCAGCTCTGAGCTATATTTGTCAGAAAATTAAGCTGATTTTACTGAGAATATTTATAAACTGAGCTTTTACTTGGAAGAACTGTGACCTTTAGCTAGCACTATACTTTGTTCTCTGGACTTTGTTCAAAAGCTAAACTAACTTTGACTCTTGCGGCAAAGCAAAATAAGTAATAAAATGTCTTCTCTCTATAACAAGAAATAATTCTTTGGAAGGCTGGAAGACATTCCTGTTCTAATACACACATATTTTGGAGATAGTTTAATGAAATCATAAAAAAACAGAGTGGTCTAATTCTGAAATGTTGTATATATTGAATGAACAAATATTTGTACATTAAATAAAATCTCAGCATTGGAAAGAAATCTTCATTCAGCACTTAGTTAAAGGTATTTGAATCAATAACAGGAATAAATTCTCTGATGTCATATAGTTATTAGCATAAAGAGGCCTCGAAGCCAGCTTAATTAAGCCACTGGAGTTTATCAGGCTTGTGCCTGAAGATGTATGATACTAGTAGGAGAGCTCTTAATCCAAACCACTTCTTACTGTCAGTGTAGCAGAAAACAGGCTGTGCCTACAGAAGTGGTTATACCAACCGCCCTGGTGCACCTTTGGTGCTAGTACCTCATAGCTTGAGTTACAGCAGCCTACATACCTATTTAGTTCCTTTAGACTTAGACACAACACTAAGTCCTATCTTGAGCAATGGAAAACATGGGCCATTCATACTGCTGTTTCTTATTTCAGCAGTTCCTTCATACCCACTCCCCTTTTCCCAGTGTGAGCTGCAACAATTGCAAGTTATAAATTATAAACACAGGCTTAACTCTTAAGAAAACTGAAACTTTTCAAGCAAGACACATCTCAGAATTTTTATTTGTATGTAATTTCTACTGAAATGATTGGTTTGCTTTTATAATGCAGAAGAGCACTGCAAGTGTTGCAAGAGAAGTGCATATTACATTATTTGTTCAGTTTTATGTTTCACATAACAGTAATAAAATTTAATTTTACCCTATTACTTTGCCAAAGGCAAACACAACTCCAAGCCCTTGGTATTATAAAAAGGTAGAAGTAGTACTGCCATCACTAATTGACTGATTCAAGTACTAAATACTTTTTTGTGGGGGAAGGAGAAGGGCTAAGCTGCCTGGAGTGAGAGAAGAAGAGACGAAGAAACCAAAGTCATCAGTGCACAGAGACCTGTGGTTTCAACTCCCTTGTATTATACCCACATCTAGATAGCTCAAAATAGTATTGACTCAGTCATCAACTTATTTTCCAAATAATCTTTGGTTACTATGAGTAGTTTGGCTGGACTATCCACCTAAGGGTTTATATTCAAAAGAACTATTAATGATACTTTCTTCCGAGTTTCTGTAAATAATCTTGCTTTTGGTGAAAAACTTTAAGAGTTGCATACCTAGTAACATCTGAGATAGTCAAACTAAGCAACGTTTTTTGGAACTTCCTTTCATGGTTGCTACCAATTAAAATATTCAACCATGCAGGTCTTCTGGTACCCTTTGCTTTGCTCTAATGCACTCTGCTTTGAGAAGGAGGTTGGCCTAGATGATCTCCAGAGGTCTCTTCCAACTTCAGTAAACCTGCAATTCTGCAGTTCTGGAAATGAGTTGAACTAGAGTGGACTCAGGGTTGCAAAAGCTCAGCTCAGCTAGAGATGCTATGACGAGAAAGGGTATGATTAATTAGACAGCAAAAATAAAGAGCAATTTCTGTCTCTAAAGGATGAATCACATACCCTAAAATTGGTGTCTAAGTAAGCCAGATGCCTATTTCTCTCTTTGGCTATAAAGGAAGCTTGGAATGACTAGCTCTGACTCATACATTTAACTTCTGCACATCTAAAATTCAACCAGATAAAGCTTTTTTTGAATGTATGAAAGAGAGCAGTATCTGCCCCCAGAGAGAATACAAAAAATTATAGACTATCCTACGATCTGCTTTATCCCTGAGAAATAAAGATGATTAGACAGAACTCTACTGAGTAAGGGGCTCTGACAGCAGTAGGTACCGATAGCAGTAGCACCACTACTGCACCATTGGAAGCTTCTCTGTCATGAGCCGAGGTTTATTCATTTATTTATTAATTTAGTTTTGTTTTGTTTTTTTCTTTGTTTTTCTTAAATTCAGACTGCTCCTTCTAGTAGCTTCTAGTAGCTGCCTAGGAGAGGGCCTAGAAAACCTGTTCCAGGCAGTGTGGGAGTATGCAGCAACAGTGGTGATGTGCCATAGGGCTCAGTCACCAGTACCAGCTGGAGAATGGTACATAAGAGGCCTCAGTCCCAAGAGTGGACTGGAAGGGATGTAAGGGGTAATAGGCCGCAGGGAGTCTGCACCGGGGCTGATGGTGACCTCACCTGTGGCTGGTGTGTTCTGTTGAGGCACAGAGTAGCCCAAAAGGGGTTGCAGGGTGAGGTGACTACACTCTCACAGAGGGTAAGCAGGAGGATGGCAGGATCTTCTAAGGCACCCTGCAGAGGCAAAAGCCAGAGCCACTAATAAATGGAAGAAGCTTGGCAAGAGGCTAGGCTTAAATCCAAGAGGTAGATGGCGACTCCTACAATAGGGGAGACTGGAAGCTTGTGACCTCTGGTACCAACAGAAAGGACCCTTCTCCACCTTCAGATCTGAGCTGGCAGAATTGCTACAATGCCTGATGCACAACAGTTCATTAGTACCAAGAAGATGTGGTGGGTGATAATGGCTAGAGATTTCCTTATGTGGTAGATGGAGTTGCTCTCATGGTAGGTACACTGCTTGCCAAGGACCTGTATCCAGGACACTGCAGAAAGGATTTGGGGGATCATGCTGCCTTCAGGCTATTACTTCTCATTATTCATTCACACAGACACTAATGACACTGTCAAAGGAGACCTGGAGCATATCACGAGGAACTACAGAGCTCTAGAGGAGAGGTGAAGGACATGGGAGGTGACGGACATGGAAACCCAGATGGGATTTCCCACAGTCCTACAGGTGAATGGGAAAGGCCAGGTAGGACTGAACACATCTGACCTAACAGCTGTTTCATGGCTGGTGTCATAAGCAGCACTATGGCTTTTATAACCATGTTGTAAATTCTCTTTCTCCTGATAGGAGATCAAGTCAGAGAGAGACACAGCCAGTGGTCAGAGCCAGTATTTATTATGATATCTTTTATTGGTAAAGTTGTTACTATTAAAAGATGGTAACTTTTCACGCAATACATTTCCTTCAAGTTTGTACATACATACATACAGTTATCCAGCTAGAGCAACAGTTGAGATGTCAACCGCAGCTGTTTACTGGGAGAAGCAGAGGGTCATATTGATGTACCAATGGCTTGCAGGTAGCTGATGAGAAAGTCCCTTCAATRGTCCTTTGTTTCATCTGCTGTATATGAAATTCTGTAGTCTTTGTCTGCGTACAACAACCACCGTTGCTTTTTGAATGTGGTCTTAGTTCCACAACCCATTATTAACGCTAGTATGTGTTAGTGGCCATGTACAGATTCAGCAAACTCTTCAAGGCCTTATTTGATAAGTTCCTGTGGATTCAGAAGGACCAACAGTCTGCGGAGCTTGTCTGCTCCTGGGAGAGTTGCACACAACTTCTCAGCACGTACTTTTCCTCTCTTCAGCCTGGTTTCTGGTAATTATTTCTCCAATCACACCCATAAGTATCTATAGAGCCCATCCACACAAACTCACCCTGGAGGGTCTTTTATGGTAGCCTCTGTCCCTCTCTCAGGGGTGCCGACTGATGGTAAGAGATGGGATTCATTTCAAAAAAGTGGAGTAAAAGTGGGGCTGGCAACCTTGTGATGAACCTCAATAAGGTGATGATAACAGCTTGCCATTAAGTGAGGGAACAGAGGTCAGCAGTCTATAGTATATGGGATAGAGTGATGGGAGCAAAAGAACCATCAGAAAGGATAAAACAGGTCAAAAGATTTCCCTTTTGTACACAGCTACAGATAGCTTGTGAGGCACTAGAGTTCCTTATGTGGACACAGCACTGTAACATCATTGGATGTTTCCCATCACTACTATTAAGTGATGGGAAAACTCAAATGATGCGAGCTTTTTGATGGATGGATGGACACAAACTTTCCAGAAAAGTCAGGCAGAGTAGAAGAGGAAGGGGGTTGCACTTTACATGAAGGAGGACTTTGAACATGTAGAGTTTTTCTGTGAAATAGGGGACAGGCTGGGTAAGGACTTGTGGGTCAGAAGAGAGCCCACCGAGGGTGACACCCTGGTGGGAGTTTTACAGACCAATGAATCAGGGTGATGAAACAGACAAAGTTTTTCTTAAGCGACATATGGAAGTCTCTGGATCACAGACCCTGACCCTTATGGGGGACTTTATCATCCCTAACATTAGCTGAAGAGGTAACACAGCAGGATGCAAGCAATCTAGAAGGTGTCTGTAGAGTGACAGGGATAATTTCTTACCACAGACGGTGATAACACCACATAGGTAACAGGCACCTGTGTGGTACCTGTGTTACCACCATCTGTGGTAAGAAATTGTTACCACAGGTATTACGACAGATGGGCCAACCACAAGTGAGACCCTTCTGAATCTGCTACTCATGAACAAGAACTGGTTGGGAATGTGGTAACTGATGGCAGCCTTGGCTGTAGTGACCATGAAACAGTGGAGTTCATGATCCCAAGGGGAAGGAGAAAGGTAGAGTCTTCAGGAAAGCAAACTTCACTTTATTCGGGGAACTGATAGGTGGAATCCTGTGCAAAACAGCTCAGAAGAGCAAAATAGTTCAAAGAACTGCCAGTTCCTTAAGGACAACCTTCTCCAAGTGCAAGGATAGTCCACTTCAATACTCAGGAAAATGAGTAGATGTACCAGAAGACCAGCTTGCCTAGACTGGGAATTCAGTCATAAGCTCCAGCATGAAAAGACAGAATACAGGAGACGTAAGCAAGGATAGGCTACATAAGAGAATACAGAAATATTGGCTGGGCATGGAGGGATGGTGAGATACTCAATGCCGCCTTTGTCTCAGTCTTCACTTACAGATTTCCCTGGCCTTTGTGCTTAGAGATAGTATTCAAGAGAAAAACTACCAACAGTGGAAGGAAATCAAGTCAGGGATCTCTTAAGAAATGTTGACCCATACAGATTCTATGGTATCAGATGGTATGCATCTAACTGCTCATTGATACCACTGTGAGGCTGCTCTGCATCATATCTGAAAGGTTTTAGAAATCACAGGAGGTACCTAATGACTGGAGAAAGGCAAACGTTTATTCATCTTAAGATCATGTTGAATGACAGTCTGATCACACACAACTCACTCCCTGGGAAAATCATGGAATATGTCCTCTTAAAAAAATATCTCTGGGCACAAGACGAAGAAGGTGACTAGGAATAGCTAGCATGGATTTACCAAGGGTAAATCATGCTCAACCAACCCAATTGTCTTCTACAAAACCCAATTGTCTTCTACAATTAAATGAGTACATTTGTGGATGACAGAGATCAGTTGACCTTGTCTTTAGCAAGGCCTTTGACAAAGTCTCCCACAGCATTCTTGTTTCCATGTTGAGACATTATTATCTAGGTGGCTGAACTAATAGGTGGATGAAAAATTGGCTCAATCTTCAGGCTCAAATAATGGCTAGTGGTTCATACTCTACCTGGGACCTGCTTTCAAGTGGGTTCCACCAGTGTCTATTCTGGGACCCATCCTGTTTAACATTTTCATCAGTGGCCTGGAGAAGAAAACAGAATGCACCTTTATCAAGTCTATGGACAACACAAGACTGGAGGGTGCAGTTAATATACTTGAAGGCAGGGCTGCCCCTGCATTATAGGGATTTACAGGCTGGGGACTGACTGACTGCATAGCAACTTTGTCAGAAAACACCTGGGAAGTCCTAGTGGTCAGTAACCATTAGATCAAGGGAACTGATTATTCCCCTCTACTTAGCACTTACTAGACCACTTCTGGAGTACTGCATCCAGTTTTGGGCACCACAGTACAGGAGATGTTGATTGACCACAGCAAGTTCAGCAGATAGTCAGGGGCTAGAGCTCTTGCTATGAGAGGAGAGGCTGAAGGAGCAGAGCTGGTTCAACCTGGGGAAGAGGCAGCTTTGGGAGACCTTAGGGACTACCAAGAAGACAGAGCCAGGCTCTTTACTGAGGTCTACAATGGTAGAATGAAAAGTAATGGTCACGAATTAAAAATGGGATATTCCGACTTGATATACAGAGAACATTTTTCAACATGAAGATAATTAAGCACTGGAGCAAGCTGCCCAGAGAGGTTACATAAACTCCATCCTTGGAGGTTTTCAAGAACTGACAAGACAAATCCCTAAACAATCCAGTCTGAGTGTTGACCCTACTGAGCAGGAAGTTTGAGTAGATGACCACCCTTCCATCTGAATGATTCTGTGAAATATTATTTTTCCCCTCCCTTCATTTGTATGTAGTGATAAGTCATGGGTAACACTGTGAATGAGACTGGGTATTACTGAGAAAGGGAGAATCCACATAGGAGCTAAACTGGAAATCCCATCTGGCTTTCTGAATTTAATTCTTATTTTTTCCTTGCAGGTGGGAGCCTTTTAAATGGCTACAAAAATAATTTGTGAGGATGGCATCATTTGCCTTTCACTGACCCCAGAAGTATCCTGAGATTAAAAGTTGTGGTATTCTAAGCTTCCAAAGAAGTTTGATCATTTACATCTCACTAGATTTACCTCATCTTCCAAAGGAAAAAGAAAATCGTGGATTATTTTTCCCACAAAAATTGATTTCAAAATCGTGATGGCAGCCACATTAGACTTTCATTCTTAGTTGTATTAGAACTTGAAAGCAGAAAGTATACTCATGCTGTACTATCCTACAACTGGCTTCAAAATTTAAATCCTATCTGAAGGCTAGTGCAAAATCACTGGCATTGTACAAATTCACATCCAAAGATGTGAAAGTCTATAGAGCATTCTCATCCTTCACAACAAGACTACGTTTAATGTAATTATAGTAATTAAGACCCTGATATTAATAACTTTCATTTCAGATTAACAAGCCACTTATGTAGTACAATATAAAGAGGCTTCTAATTACAGTGACAACATTGTGATTTTTGAAAACTATTTAATAATGTGTGATAAGTGACTGCCAACTTGCATTACGATGTTTCAGGGATCCTGCATATATTCAATGTTTGATAATCCTATTTTGAAGACAGGGTTTGAACTGCAAATTGAATTCAAAGGAAAATGCATCATTCTTCTGCCAGAAGCAGTAGAGTATTTTTAGTACTGAGCAGACCATTATAAGTGCAACAGCAGATAAATCAATTCTGTTSTAGTTATTTGATGTAGCTGGGATTCTGAATCAAAGCACAGTAACAACAGTAAAACATCTTTCAATAATCTGAGTGGATCAAAATCTCAAGTGAATTCTCTAGTTTGAACAAGGCATCCTCTTAACAGAAAAGATAAACTAGTCCAGAAGAAATAAACAGATACATGCTATTTGACTTTTCTAACATCATGAAATCTGTAAAATGTTGGAACTGAATCATTATTTGATTGCTCCAAAGTAAGATATCTATTTTAAGCACTTATGAAGTAACCCCCCTACAGAATATGAAGCTTTTGGATTTTTGGAGTTTTGAATGATTTTTTGTTTTCCAGGGTTTAAGGAAGAGTTATTATTCTCATTTTGTAAATGAATACTGAGGTACAGAAATGACATTTTTTCAAAAGGGAAAAACAGTAGGATTTAAATTCCGAAGAATATTAGCTCTTTTCTTTTGAAAATTTTATCTTCACTACATTGCTGAGGGTCATATAGGAATTATATCCCAAAGAACTATCCAATTTACTGGGCCTAGGCTGACTATCTGATCACTGGACCTACATAGTATTAAAAGCTTCAAATTATTTCCCAAATTGTGACACATTTTCGTGAACTACAGTTTTTCAGAAGATTATAATATGGCAAAGTTAGAATCAAATTCACYTACTCTTTACAAAACATCAAAAGAGACATCCCAAACTAGTTCCTGCCAAAATTCAAGTGCTCATTGCAAAGAGAAGAAACATTAGATTTAAGAGCTGTATAAACTGTTTTTTTGTGAATAATTTACTCAGCAGAAATACAATTTTATGTAATATGAATGTATTTGTGATGCTGAGCTGAACTTGACAAATAAAGCTCTTATGTCAAAAAAAAAAGAAAAAAAAGAACTTCAAAATTAAGGGCTATATTCACAAGGTGATTTCAAAGCCTTTACAAAACCATCAAGAAAGTATACTTACTTTCCTAAGCTTATCAGCTAGCGCACAGTACTATGCAAAGCAGTGCAACTGCTTTAGATTATAGAAATTGTCAAATTCAAATATTTTAAGCATGGCTACACTAGCAATTATTCCTTATAAAATGGAATGGAAAATTGTCCAGAAGGAGTGATTGCTCAAAGGATTTTGCAAGGATTTTGCACAAAAGGGGGATATGAGATGAAGAACGTTTCTTGTGAAAGCTGTTCTGCTCAGTACAAAGTATTTTAAGTATATAAGGAGATAGAATGATTCCTTACCTCAMAGCTTATAGGACATGTGGGAGATTCAGTATGAAAAGAGAAAGGATTAGACAAGGATCTCCCACACTTCTGCAGCTGAATGCCCTAACCACAAGACTATTCAAGAGGAGAGTAGCAGAGCCACTTCACTGGTTTGTTGAATATAGACATTAACTTCTAATGAAAATGCCTCCAGAATGAGCCATTAGCTGTCAGTAAAATTTCCAGTGAAACAGAGGCCAATCAAACTTAACTTGGATCAATCAAAGCAAAACATTCTCCACAATTCGTGTTCTAGGAATCACCTTAGTTGTCTTTGCTGGCATTAACAATAAATCAACTTTTTTTCTCCACTCTATCATCTCCCCCTCTACACATAAATTAAACAAAAAAGGAAGAGCAAAACACAAAAAAGGCACAGCCTGGTAGGTTGTGAGGCGGGAARGCTTTCAGCTTGAATGGTTAATGTTTGACAAAGTTAGAGGAAACTGAAAATAGACCTTATATTTAAAGTGATGGATAGCCTTGGCCATTGGTACTATATWTTGTCATTCATGGAAAAACAAGTAAAGAAAGAAAAGAAAGAAAAAAACATTGAGAGGTAGACATGTATATGGGCACACAGACTCTGTTGACTCTTCTTTTCCTGTGTTCCTTTTTGTATATATTTCCTTAGTAACAGACAAATATAAGATGCTATCAAGCAACACTGAAATACTTTTTTGAGAAAGGAAGGCAAAACATGGATGAGAAAGGTAAACTAAAACTTTAGTCATGCCATATAAGGAAGATTTAAGGGAGGAAGATTTAAGGGAAGAGGATTTAAGTGAAATAACAGCAAAGGGTAAGAGAAGACCTACACAAAAAAATAAGAAAATATATGAAAAGATCTAACCTGATATATCATATTATTCATACTGTTTCTTTTTACTAATGTCTTCTGAATCCTTTATAATCTTTATCAGCAAAGGAGTAGAGCCAGTGCATGTATAAAATATTTGTCAGAAAACCTGCTGCAATGTTTCATGCCTAATAAGTACATGTGCAAAAGAAGAAATATACTATAGGGGCAATGAAGAGGCGAAACTACAAAATCAGATATAATTTCAAAAGCTTGTTTTCTTCTGCATTYATGCATCATATTTCTTCCAAGAGCAATACTCCCATTGTCCATTATAATGAGGTGCTTGATCAATGAATGATTTGTTTTCCAGTTCTTTAATTATATACTGTATGTTGCCACTACACTGAATTATTCAGAATCTGGACAATATTGCACTTAAAGGTGTGCAAACACATTGCAAACACATTGATGACCTTTGGGACTCAGAGACTTGATGCTTCTTCTACAGTAAGTAAGGATGTATGGATGATACAGTATGGATGGCATGATTGTTGTAGTACCTCCTGAAAAACTAACCACCCATGCTCGTCTCTGCTTTTCCCATCTTCAACATCCAATCCCTAAACTCCTCCAGACCATGTTCTGTAGAAAAGCTCTCATCAGTGTATTTAATACACTACTTCTGCAAAGACTTATCTCTTTCTCTGCCCACTTCATAATGCATTTCCATGAGAAGTGCAGAAGTAACCCAACAATTTGCTACTGTCTAAAGAGGTGGTCCAAATCCCTCTTATCTGTTTCCAGATATGTCACCCTGCCCCTCCCTTTGTGTCATCTCTGGTATTTGATTTCCTCCATGATCAATTCATCTCACTYGACTGATGGAAAATTAATTTATCTTATAGAAAAGAAGAAATCAATAGATTTCTTCTGGCTTAATGAGTTGAACTGGCTACCCAGAGAATGAGAGAAGCACCAGAGGTGGCACAGGAAAAGTCCTGAGACTGCACAGAAGATAGTAAGGAAGGAAAAAAAAGAAAGAGAGCTGCTACTTTAGGCAGGAATTGTTGTTAGATACAACAATAAGTTGCTCCTCAGCTGCATATATGGTTACCTTTACTGAAGTATCTATTTAAACACCTGAAAATCTTTTAATTTCTCACCAAAACATGCGATGATAAACTAATTGTATGCAAATTCATATACCACTTGAAATCACTGGGACTGTGTGACTGTTAAAAGCTAAGCATGTAGGCAAACCTTCGAGAACAAGGCTTAACAAAGACCAAATTCAGCAAGTGTATTTAATCAGCTTCTGGCTCAACTCATGGCTTTGTAGTCTCTTTGCAACAGAAAAACAAGTCAAGTCTCCTGAGAGCTTTTGAAAATTCTTTTTCGTTCACTGAAAATGCAAGTTTGCTCTGATTTCTGATCTGTTCTTGAGACAATGCCCCCATTTTGGTAGAAAATGCCATTCCTAAAGATTAATCTTCTTGTGTAAAGGCTTTTAAATCAAACATCAGAATACAATAGCCACAGTGAATTACAAGTGACAAACATGGTCCCCATTTGCTAAAGACATAAATGATACCTTCTCAACATAAATGAAGGCACAAGGGCAATGAAATGTTCTCCATGGATGGCTCATGAACCTCAGCTGGCATTCTCACTAAGCCCATTACAGGTATCTGCTGGATTAGGGCCTAAACTTCTATTCAAATAGAGGTAGCAACTACTATACTAGTAGCAAAGTCATATTATTATATGACACCATTTAAATCTGAGAAAGGATCTGAGTGCAGCAGAGAATTTTATAGAACTGGAAGAAAAAGAATCAGCCAAGCCAAAGGAGGGAGTTTACGTACGGTAGCATTTACTTCAGATATTTGTCCTAACCTCAATTTTTATTCCTGTATACCATATACATCATCAGAAACTATAAATCATTCCTCTTGAGACTTGTTCTTTGACAAGCTATAAGTTACTGGGTAAAATCTCAAATGGGTTAGCCTAGGAGTGGTTTTGATCAGTGAGACAAAGAACAAAAGAGTCTGATCTATTGAAGAGGCAGCTTGGAGATGCATGACCCTAACGACAACCTCAATTCGCTTGAGAGAAAAAATTGTGCTTACAYAGCCAAGCCTGGAGATTTTTCTATGGCTATAAAAGGAGTCTGGTATGCAGGAGGGTTGAAGCACAGTGCCTGTTTCCTAAGACTTAACTGGCTTGCTTTTCTGGGATGTGGGTGGTAAGTATCCTTAGAGTCTGTAATTATGAATGGACACAAAAAGAATTCAATTACCTATTAATGTTTCTTGGCATTTGTAGCCATAAATGGATGATCTCATACACTGTAACTACTTTCTTTCAATACTGTTAGAGATCATCTCTGTAAGTCTGGGTTGAAGTTATTAAATATACATTACAGCCAAAGAGGCACTAACTATCCAGCTGGTAGTTATATTATCCATTTCTAGACATTATATACAATCTATGTATAAATTACTACTAATGGAAAATCTGAGCGCTGTAGAATATTTACAGAGTTCCCTTGCTTGGGAAAGAAGCCAAGTAAGTGCTCATACTATATTGTTAGCAGAGCTGGGCAGGAAATTATTTCCCATCCTATAGTTTTTTGAGAGATCAAAAATTGTCTTGTTCTGCACTGGAATGAAACCAAGAACACTCAAAGTGAGAAACCCAAGAGAAACACCTTTTGCCCTTTACTGAACTGGTTAACTACCCCATAGTCAAAGCATTCACTACAGTTAAAGTTTTCCATCTGAGCCAGGCAGAACAGGATCCTGAACAGAAGATTTGGTCTTCTACAACTCATGCAAATACCTTAATCCCAGGCAAGACAGAGATTTTTTTCCCTATATTCCCTATATTCAGGCACTATAATGCCTGAATTCTATGCTAGGGCACCTGAAGCACATAGCTGAGTAACCCAGAACAGATTCCAAACTATGAAGCACACTAAGCGAGAGGAATCACAGTCAGCAGGCAGCTACCTCCATCTATTTCACTGGAAATACTGAAACATTTCTCTGTGACTTACATGAATCAGCCATACTTGCTAGAAAACATCTCGTCTATTGGGAAACAGAGCCGATAACTTCCTCCTCCACTCCTAATTCTTTCAAAGAACAAAGTACAGCTCATTCTTTCCTTTTAGAGGAGGTCTCCTCTCTTCCCCTCCCTTTCCCTTCTCTTTCTGCCACTAGCATTTCCCCARGAAGTAGAAGATGCAGGTTCAAGTTCCTCCCCTGACTGACCAAAGCTTTGGCTATCCCAGGCAAGTGCAATAATCATGAAGTTACAGCGTATTTTCCACCATTCTGYTTTGCCATTTTTTCAAAAAGAAGTGAAGACTCACTGGAACAGACAGGGAGAACAAGAAAGAGCAGGACAGTARCCTTTGTTAAGGTTTCTTTGGGTAACGGGTCCTCACTCCTAGGCCTAGCTATGTAGGTTTACCCAATAGCTCATTACTGAAAGTCTTAGGACTCTATACCCACTAATTTAGAGACATACTAYCCTTTCACTAATTTAATGGACTTCTTTCTCTCTTCTGTAGTGTCACAGCTTCAAAAACAGTAGTTAGAACATCTCACCTAACTCTGTAGCCAGAGTCTGGTAGCTAGACCACAGTCATAACAGCTGGAAGCTGGATGGATCCCCATCAGGCTGAAGAAAGCAGACAACTTCATTTTCCAGTTAGGGGGCACGTTCGGTACCTACTAGAGYGTTATAGAAGAAGTGGGTGGAGTGTCTTCTCACTACTGTCTTTTAAAAAAGCAAGAGTTGTCACTGCATTTTGTAAGGATCCTAAATCTGTAGCTGCTTCATGCATGGAAGTTTCAGAACTTCCTAATGGAWTAAGCCTCCCTGAAGGCCCAGATGCATTAAGAGCTAGTCTCCAGATTCTGAATGGACCAAGCATGAGACAGGTGTCAAATCAGTCTATCAATACTTGTTTTGAGCATTCAGAGAAGCCCAATCTAGCTAAGTAAAAAGTAAAACAAAGTATAGTGAAGAACTACACACGTGCTTGGCTGGGAAGCACATAAGAAGGGGACAATAAGATTTGCAACTTTTGATTTAGGCACTCGAGTTCCATTCTAGGTAGGGTTTTTTCTTTCCTTCTTTTTTTTTGATCTGCATTCCATATTATGTTTCCTTGTTTTACTCAAATGAATACAAAAAAGGCAAATGTTATCCCTTTCTCAATCTGAAATGTTTTTTTGGAAAAATAAATTAGTGTATTAAGGCACTTTGAGGCAAGACAGACTCCTATATTTATATTACACTTAAGATTATATTTACAGAAAAATCTTAAAAGCACACAGTGTCATTAGTTATAATGTATGAAGCACTGAGTAAACAATGCAACTAGAAGAATGTAGCTGGAAGGTAGTCTGATATATTTGCTTTAAATTTTAAACAAAAGAACTGTTTATTAAATAATAGCTTTCCCAGAAACAAATTTTAAGCATTGCTAAGTCATTATGATATCATCCTTTCTCTCATTCAAGGATGGAGACATGGAGGATGTTTGGAGACATATAGTTACTCCAAATATATTTACCATTACAGTATCTAAGTGCAACCAAAATTGTAAAACCAGCAAGACAATCTGATAGATTTTTCACTCTCCACAGTTATGTCCCCAAGAGTGTATATGGTAGAATTATTAGCTTTTTCTCATCTTCTCTCTGTTGGCTCCAAGAATGTTAATGTGGGAAAGTTAATGCTGGGGTGTGTCTTGCTTTTTTTTTCTCCCAAAAATAGTAAGATTTTCAAAAAGGTATTCAGTATTTCCAAGTCACTTATGAAAAGTCCAGTTCTGTGTCCTGGCACATGCCAGTGCTGAGTATCTGCAACCTCAGAACTTCAGAAACCTTAAGGGGAAGAGCTATACAAGATCACATCTACAGAATACAAAATTGTTTCTGCAGTCACCACATCCAGACTAATGCAAGCTATAGAAAGCACAGAAAAGAATTAGAATCTGAAATTTGATTTTTTACTGATCCAGCGCTCATAGGAAGTACATTGCAGCAACTATCTGCTGGTTTGTAAAACAGAAGTCTTATAATAGTCTCTKCATTTTAGACTACAAATATTAATTTGTAGATTTCATAGACAGAAAGGCTATTAAAAGTTTACTATGTTTTGTCACTTTAGTATGACATCTTTTTATAAACTCAAAAGATGTACAAATCACAAGCAAACTATCTCCAACTCAAGAGTTTCAAGAAAATTACAAATGAATTAAATTATAATTAAGTCAGTAGTAGTAGTACTCTGTAGTAGTGTCACAACTTAATAAAAAATGTCTTCATTAAAACAGTATTATTACATTAAAAGAGTATTATTTCCAGGTAAATAAGAATAAGCAAAATACAAGAACTACAATACCTTCCTTCCTCTGCTTAACATAGTCAAAGGTTATCCAGCAAGTCTTTGCAATGGCAAAGCCTACTGGCATGTTTCATTATTACATAAAACACTCATATCTATTTTACAGTTCATTCACTGAACAGGCATAATATCCTGACTGATCTCCTTTGATCTTAGTCTGAGAGGAAGTTGTGCACGTAAATGGTATTCAGGCTATATTGGTCTCAGGTATACCAGCATTTCAAGCACTGAAACATCTCCTTGTTTTTCACACCCAAAGCCAACACAAAGGAACAATTTAACCAAACAGAATACAAACAAAACAATGATAAACAAAACATAAAGAAACCACAACAAACAGCCCTTATGCACCTTTCTTCTGAACAGAAACACAATGAGCACATCAGTGGCACCTGCTGATCTATGTTCTGTTATTTCYTCTAATGTTATGACTTGAGACCATCCTCTCGGGTTTTTTTTGTTGAACTTCTTCATTAAGGATGTGTACAGACTCATTGGTCAGAGCAGCTGGCCCATGCCATCCACCATGATGCAGTTACTAGAGTTCCAGTGGAAAAGTCGATCAGAAGTTTGCTTTTACTTCAAAAAGCTCCAAAAGCTACAATGATAGCAGAGGAGAGTACAAACAGATCTAGTCCCATTTKCTTGTTGCTGCAATTATCTACAAACAAGTGATGATAAGAACAACAACAAAAGTTAAACACTGAAATAAATATATATTTAGCCTCTGGGGAAGAAACAAAATAACCTAAGGCTTACTTAAGAAAAATTGGTATTCATGGAGAAAGAATATCAGTTATTTCAGATTAGTAGCAGAATAATCTATCAAATTGTCCATGAAAACTATAGGGTATGTATAAGGTCTGCTAGGATGTGCCTTCCAAAGATCAAAAGAAATATGTGAGAAGAAAATGTATAGGAAAGTATTCAATCAAATGTATTAAAAGAAAATATTAGGCCTAAATCTTGCAAATGCTTACTTTTTGTGACATTTTATATCACYAGCCATATCCTAATATTGATCACAGACACCAAAATTTGAAGATTGGGATTAAAGTCTAAATTCTTTCACAATGTTTATCCCATACTTCATCATCTTGCCTATGAGGATGTTATGGGAGAGAGTATCAAAAGCCTTATTTAAGTCAAGGCAGACCACATCCACTGCTCTCCTCTCACCTAACCTGCCAGTCATTCCATCATAAAAGACTACCAGGTTGGTTAAGCATGATTGCCCCTTTGCAAAACCATGCTCACTATTCCCAGCCACCTTCTTGTCCCCCATGTGCTTGAAAATGATATCTAGGATTAGCTGCTCCATCACCTTTCCAGGGAGCGCAGTGAGGTTGACCGGCCTGTAGTTTCCTGGGTGTTGCTTCTTGCCCTTTTTGAAGTTACTGCCACACTGCCTGCCCCAACCACACCACCCAGCCAGACCTCCACACCACCTGACCTGAGCATTACAGAGTCTCCCAACCACCAGTCTCCCAAGCTGCTATGCCACCCTGCTCAACCATCACACTACCTGCCTCAACTGCCACACKGCCCACCAGATCCACCACACCGCCACCTGAGACACCACTGGGGCTGCCACCACCCACAGGGCAGCCCTGCTCTCCACTGCCTCCTTTGCAAATGGGACAACTGATGCTCCTGTGTCACCTCATGCCATCTTGACACAGCTCAAAAGCACAGCCTTAGCATGCAGAAATTTTAAAAGTTTGTTAAAAATACTCATGCTCAGTCTTTCTCAGCCAGACCCCAGTGCAACCCAAGTACAAGGAGGCCTCCTCAGCTGCCAGCAGCAGTGCGGGAGGCTGGGGGCCAGKCATGAGGCACCCTGCTGTCACTGGGGAGTCACTAAGCACGTGGGAACGAACTTTCAGCTAGGGAATGACCACCCGACTCTTGCCGTCCCCCCCGCCAATAAATCAGTAGACTCCAGACACTTCTTTTCCCCTGCTCTGGGAAGCACCACGTTTTCCCAACGCCTATACTCGAAGATAAACTGCTGCGCCAGCAAATGCCTTCTCCATGACCTTATCATCCTGCAAGGCATGACTCCAACAAAAGCCCTGCCTGCAGGCGGGCCCTG
>NW_028186371.1:1033762-1045124 GCF_003343005.1 Rhea americana | reverse complement strand
GCGCGGGGCGGCGGAGCGGGGCTCTCCCTCCCCTCCTTGCGCCCTGCTCCGCTTCCTCGCCTCGAGGAGCGCTCGGGCGGTACCGTGAGCGCCTTTCGCCTGCGGGAGCCCGCGAAGGTGCCGCTCGGCTCCGGGAAGGAGCCGCCGTGGGAGGCGGGGAAAGCTGCCTGCGAAGTGCTCTCTCCGCTGCATCTTGCCTCGCCCTCGGGCGAGCCGAAAGTTTGTTTATGCTCTTAGCACTCATTCGGGTTCGGTCCCYTGGTGTGTGCGCTGTCCCATTATGTGAGCATTACCGTCTTTCGAGTAAAACCATCTATGCTCTCAAAAAATGAGCTCTAGTAGGTTCTGTTCAGGTGTGTGGTCTGTGCACGTAGATAACGTGCACAGCCTGAATGCCAAGTAATCAAAATGCTATCTACTGATATGCTGAAGAACAATTTCAAACCTCTGATGTGACTAGCCCATTACAAATGGGCTCTCGTACGGATTGTCATCTTGAGATATCAAGTTAGGCAGCTTTTGCTTTCTTGATATTTCAAAGGCATATACACTAGTTGTTTTGGAGATGAACAGTGAGGGACAAGTAACAGAAACTAGTAAGTAGTCCAGATATSTTAGATCTGTCTTTCCAAACTTACTAAGTAAAAGTGATTCCTTGTGGGACACGCTTCAGAATTTGTAAAAGCACTTGAAATAAATATTCAAAATAAAAGGCAGTACTTGCATGATAATTTGTTTTAAAAGAACTTCATTGAGTCTTATGGCAGATACTATAAAGATGAGGAGGGGAAGAAAAGCATTCTGCATGAACGGGGGTTAAATCTGTAAGTGTATCTCAGATGCTTCAAGACTAGCGTTGAATCCATGGCRCACAGATGTGCGTGGTTTGTATTCCTATATTGTTATATTTAAATGTAGGGKTTTTTTTTAAGTGTACACAAGCATCTTTATTTACCTGTATGCTTTTTCAGCTTCTAAACYAGAAACTAAATCAAATACAGAAGTGGCTGTGCAGCATAACAGGCTATGGGTTAACTCAAGGTTCAATCTTGCTGAAGCAGGTCAGCAGTGAATTACTRCTTTCATTAACTGATGATGTTATTGCATGTGGTGATATAACCTGGATGAGCRTCCTGGGCTGGAGAAATTGTATGTCTTACCACCGGTCATCTTCAGGGTAACAGTGTACAGATGGATGCAGCTAAATAGTGTCATGGTCTTGAGTGGCTAGTTGTGTACRCACAGAGGTGTCCCTTTTGCATGACTACTTTTATCTAGTGAAGTCTAGCTTCTTGAATGAACTTGCTGAATACTTCTTAAGCCCCYTTTAAACGTTAAATTTGACAACATCGAGGCACTTGTTCTATGAAGTCCATTTAGTCTCTAAACAGAGAGAGATGCCTACTCCTGAAAGATAGTGTTCCTCTACGAAATTTCTCTTTCTAAAGTGAAAATAAATATACACTATGAAATCTTGATAAAATTCTGCTGATAACTGAGTCTTGGCTTGGGTGAATTTGTCGTGGCTGAGCATCTGCTTTAAATTATACAGTAATTATTGGAAAGTTCCATATGTTATAACTTTGTCTGACTATTTCTGTCCAATTTTTTCTTTAGACTTTACTCTCCTCTTTCATTAGTTTACTCTCTTCTTTCACTAACCTCAAAGATTCCTGAAGATTTTTCTGAATCAGTTCAGACACACKTGTGAAAGCTAGTGTGACAAACAATCATCAAAGCTGTTCTGTATAAAAGTAGCTTGTATCTCTTACTCTGTTCAACTTTACTCTCTGCTAAGAATATTAATATTGCTAAAAGCTCSTCATGATGTAAAGAGCTTTGCCATTGTTTTTTGTCCCTTTGTTTCAGGTGTATGCATACTTTTAAAACTTCTTTTACTCTTCCTTCATCTACCCCCTTGTACACATCTCTTGCCACCTCCTTTCCCTTTGTAACTTAGCTGAAACTCATTGCCAAAGGGAATACACATTGCTCTCTGACAAGCCAGTGAAAGGGAAACTAGAACACCTTTCTATGTAACCGTATATTCTGTACTAAATCCTTTTTCTTTCTTTTTTGTGACTGTTGATATTTAATCAAAACTTCTTCAAACTCTTTATGTTGCAATGAATAATAATTCTCAAACTGTGCAATAGCTGTATGATTTCAGTCTCCATTCTTCAGCTCTCATTCTCTCACATTTTTTTTTCCCTACATATCTCAAGTCTGTCTTGTTCTGGCCAACTTCCTCCTTTCTTGAAAAGTGGGAAGTCATTCTGGGAAGTATTCTTGTATACCTGCTCTGTTCCACTGGGTCTTTTTGGTTATTTGGTTGTGGTCTGGCATGGTTCAACTTAGTTCTCAAAGCCAGTTAACTATTTAGTCTTTCTGGGGAAACTTGTTTTAAAATAGCGCTGGACCTGTCTGATAGGGTGTGAGTTTTCTTTCTTTGCATTTTGTTTAAATCTACTAGCAGCAGTGGGTTACTTAACCACATGTAGAAATTCTCACCTGCCTGTGCTGCACCTGTGGCAGGAATAAACTTAAATTTTTCTTTTTGCACAGAAGCTGCTTACTACTTATGCTGAGCCTTTTATTATTAATAATAATGTCATTTAATATTCTGACTAGTACCTATTTACAGTACGGCAGATAAAGGTAAAAGCTTTAATGAGCAGCTAGGCTGCCCTGTTGGTTAGCARCTTCCAAGAAGCTTGTGAAGAACAGAGAGCAGGAACCGCCACGTTGTCCCCAGATAAGTCACAGCTCCCTTACGTGCTGTTCCGAGTTCCCAAGAATAAGACTTGGAGCTTACAGGTGTGGCTGGCRGGTAGCAGAAGACGGCTGTTCGGCAGGCCCCAGGGACACGGGTGCCCCGGGAGCAGGGTGTGGGACACGCTCACACACCCAGCAGATGCTGGCAAGAAACAGTTTCTTCTCCTGCTCACAGGTACTAATGTGTAACCGCTTGGAGTAGCAGAATGAGACTGGAAAACTCAAGAGACAAAGTTTCCAAAGTGACAATTCTAAGATCCCCCCCCAATATCTGTAGTCCTTGAGTCTGTTGTTTTTCAGCTGTGCACTTATATGTTGTCTCTTTGGAGAGCTGCTACTGGCTTTTAAGGGAATATACTGGAGAAACRTTCATATTAAACACGTTATTTACGTTATATCTATGGGTCTCTAAGAATAGAAAAAAAACCACAATTCAGAACTGGCTCAGGAAAGTCTGTATTCARTGCTCATATCAGTGAGGGATTTTGTTTTTGTGTCCCGTCCCTCCCCTCTCGCCCCGAAGTTGTTATTTTTCTAACCTGCTTAACTGTTYTGGCACTGTCCAGCTAACACTGCTAATTGCTTCCCCTCCAGTGCAAGCACGCTGGGGCTGAAACAACCTTTCTGTCCTCCAGCAGGAAGAGCGGGCGCCCCACCCACTACGGTTTCAAACCCTTATTTCTAAGCAGTAAATAGCTGATGTTATTGCTGTCTTGTGAGAGAAAAGCAGCAGTATAGCATAGCTTGCTTAAGATAAGCCTGGCTGTGAGGAACACTTATTTCAGCTCAGACTTCTCATTTAACTGCCTTTGTTTCATTTCTTTGCACTGAAAAAACCCCACCTTGCTATCTCTACAAGTAGCCGGACTCGGGGACTCGGCAAGTCTGCCATGTAACCAGGTTTGTCTTTTGCYTGGGTCCTGGACAAGCACAGTCTCTAAGATGCACAAATTCCAAGTTGAATTCTCAACACTGAGAGTACCTGTAGAATAGGGGTATGATTTTTGGAAGAGTATGTGTAACTAAGTGGTTAAGGTCACCATGCTTTTTAGAGCAATAAAATAACAACTCTGGCAGTAAATAGTGTAAAAAATATAGTTGCAAGTTATCCAGTTGCTGTATCAGCATCCAGTCTAATTCACTAATGTCTAGTTATTATACTACCTCTTTAAAGGGGAGGAGTGTATAAGACTAAGTGCATGCTTTTCTCCTTTTTTTAAAGAAGGAATTGGRCTTTGCTGTTGCATCTAAGGATCATGAAGACAGCTTTGTATACACAAAGCGATTGCACAACTGAGCTGCAGTCTGAAAGCAGTTCCAACTTGAACAGCACTTGTTCAGTGATCAGACCTCTCTTTCTCTCAAATACAATACCCACAATGTTCTTGAACTTCATTTTGTGGGTATAGGAAAACTGAAGATTTAATGCTTCATTAAATACCCTATTAGAAAAGAGTTCTGCTAATCTGTATTTTTGCTCTGTCTGTCACCTCGGTGAACTTTATAGCATGAATCACTAGGTCATGGCCATGCCTTATAACCCTGCTTGCAGCATGGCCTCATGCTTTATTAGGGAAAATAAGAATCTAACAATGAGTGCTGTTCTGTAAAAGCTTTCATGGGATAGCACTTGCTTTGTAAAAGTGGCATTGTGGTTGTGATAGAAAATGGGGAAGAGGGGTTGGGGGGAAAAGGGAGGTGAAGCTCTGTTCTCAAATGAGTAATGTGTGTGCAGGTTCTCTAGGTGCATGAGTTGTGTATTGAGTTTGTTTCTTTATAGTGGAAAACCAAATGCAGCGAATACTTTGGGTGTCATTAATTCAGACAGCTGTAAGTCTCTAGTGATAAGAAAGCTGAGTAAAGAATATGTAGGAGCAAAGTCAATTACATCTGTGTTTTGCAAAGCATGATCTCGTAATATCTGTAAGACTGTGTTTCCTGTTGACGTCACTGTTTGCTTTGGTGTTACTGCCATAGAAACCTACGATAGTAGAAAGCTTGGCTTTTTCACTGTTTCTTATGTGTAATAAGATTAAAGAAATGCAAAGAGATATCCGTGTGTGAGTTTTGTCTGCAAAGAAAGGTGTGTGTGTTGGGGGGTGAGGGGGGAAATGTGTGGAGGTATAAGAGGAACTTCTTGAGCTGATTTGACATGGAAACAGTAAGTTTTCTCCCAYGCTCTCCCTTCTTCTCAAATCAAAAAGGAAAACGAGAGTGAGATGCTGACATGAATTCTTGTCTGGAACACCTGACTGAATGACAGACAAAAAATAACTAGAGTTTATGTTGCTGGATATCAACTTGGCATAGGCAGCATGGCTAAATTAATTTTCTTCACTTGATGTCGTCCCAGGTGGTTGACCATAAATTATTATGAAAAGCCTAGCTAGTAAGCCAAGAAACTAGTTAGCTACAGGACTGTGACTTCTAAGATCAGGTGAAACATTGACATAGCATAATTATAAGCCAAGTATTTCCTGGTATGTTGGAAATCTTTAAGCTATGGAATTCTGTCATTAAAGGCACAAAGCTCTGTGCAAGTGTTAATAGAAGAAAAAGCTRTTTTTCTTTACTGCTAGGTAAAATAACAACAAAAAATAAGTATCAAAATTGCAAACAAAGCTTTATGGGTGAAAGTTGCTAAAAATATTTCTTTTATCTCAAAGGTACTGAACATGYTTTGCTAATTAATGGTTGTTCCTCAGTAAATTTTTTTTGCAAACTACACCATGAGGCAGGGAGGAATTGGGATTAAAACATGTATTGTCAAGCATATAGCACAATTAAGATTTGTGTGTGTGCACATGCATACACACAAAATACATTTTATATGTATCTTGCTTATGTTTTACATGCCTTGCAGTAATATAAAGGCTTGCAGACTGAGATTATTGTAGGTCCTGGCGACCCTTAGGAAGAATAAGGCTGTGACAAGGGAGGCTTGTCATGCCTGTCAGCTGGGTCTGGGACTTGGCCCAGTATCAAGGCAGTAAGGAGGCTCCTGTCACAGCAATTTCACATAACATCACATGTAACTGTACTCTGGGTACAGCTGTGTKTGTTTCTGGTCATGTTTTAAGTCCACCTAACTCTCCTACTATGCCTTATTTTCTGCCGGAGTTTGTCTAACTGTAGCTTCTTTTAGGAGCACGGAATGAAAAAATGTTTGTGTGTGTGTGTATATATATATATATGTATGTAAAATCTCCAGGTTGCTTTGATGTTTTAGTACACTTTGTGCAGCCTCACTGTAAATTGTGATAATCTGTCATCTGTGAGGTAGTCCTGGCAGTCTGTCTCCTTTCAGCTCCTCAGTGTATGTGATGCTTACAAAGCTCCACCATGTGAAGGTCTTGCAAGGCAGCCCTAAGCTTCTGAATGACTGATTCTTCCTTGTGTTATAGGTTATCTTAAGCCATTAAAACAAGTAAGGCTGRAGGTAGTGGACAATGGTGACTTGCATCCTTGTAGTAGACTAGTTTTCCTAGAAACCCATACTCTTAAAATAAACATCTTGGAAGGGTTGGAGGGCTGAGCAGTAAAGACAGTAAATCTCAATTTGCCTCTGCAGCATTGGATGGTTCTATATTGGTGGTTTATACAATGTTTTAATATGTCAGCTGCATTCAAGCTTGGTATAATAGTGGGCTTTCTGAATAAACACCACTTCTGTTTTCTAACTGTTTGGAAATCTTTAGGAGCTGTTAGTCTCTTGACAGTAGACTGTGCAGCAGTGTCTTAAATATTTATATTCTGAACTGTGATATTTAGCTAAAGATATCATAATAAAATAAATTCTTAGCACTTGTGTACTATGGTAGTCTGTAGCTCCCTGATTTATACTTATGCCTGTCCAGCTCAGAACATCTTTCAAATATTTTTCTTGGATGCAAGCAACTTTGGCATCCTTGTTTATGTGCGAATGGAGTTCCTTAAAAGAGTTTCTGCCTCTTAATCCCAGTCAAATTTTTCCCTAGATCCAAATGCATGTTTAAAAAAGCCAGAACAGACCTGCCATCAGTTTTAAGACAGATGTTAAATAACAACAACAAATATAGAATGGTCCGTGGGATCCTGCTCTTCACTACAGATGAAGTTGTTGCTTTTTCTCATATGGTGTCTATAAAAGTTTTATGAGAAGGAGCATTACCCAGATGTGATCACTTTTTATGGGTTTTTTTTTTTCAGTCCAACATCATTAGAAATAGATTTTAAAAGCAGAAGAGCTATGTTAAATTCTATAACCTAATCAGATTTGCTTGTTGTGTTTTCCTACTAATGATGTAATCTGCTGGAAGAGAATAGACTATAGTAATACAAGATAGTATCTCAGCAATAAAGCATGCATAACACATTCATCTTTTAATGCTTTTTTTCCTCTACTCTTACTTGGCTTTGACTTTCTTGATTTGACTTCTTTAGAACTTCCTAAATTAAGTTAAATTAGGATCTTTTAACAGTCTATTATGTTGTGTTATACAGTTTTAGGGGAGTGGGGTTGCTTTTTATTGGAGTGGGGTTTTTTTCCCCCTTCAGTCAGCATTGGAGTGGAAAAATCAATTTTGTGTACCCAGTAACATCTAAATGGATTATTAGCTAGGTAATTGTCAAAGTGGAAGAGCTCTGAGGTTTTGTGGTAAATTCAAGAATAGCTTTATCAAGAATCTCTTCTTTTGGTCTCTGAACACCTAAGGGTAACGGAGAAAGATCTTCAAAAAAAGCGAAGAGTATTTAAATCAGTTCTAGAGTTCACTGCTAATTCTTGTAGCACGCTAATGATCGTTTTCTTCTTATATAGTGTCTGTATAAATGAAAGGCTTTTTTGAGTATTGTATTTGAAAGAATGCTTTTAGGGAGAACCACAGCTTCTGAAGTTCTGGAGCAGTCTCAAACAGTGGAAGTGCTTTAGGACCTCTGTTTCTGCAGAGGTATTGCATTTTACTGTCTGTGACCTGATGGAAGATTAATACAAGCCGTCTGACAGATAATACAGGATCTTCTCCTGGGGGAAAGGGAATAGAAAGGAACCAAGACCCTAGTTAGCTCTGATCTCTTAGTGAAACTCTAAGGAGACAAAATAAATCATGTAGGGAAGAGACTTGGTTGTGCCAAGCTGAGGTTCTTTTCTTTTCTTACAGCCTCCTCATCCACCTCCTCCTTGCCTCTGTTCCTAAAAGGTTCATTTTTAAGGGGGAAGAAAGCACTGAGTAGCTAGCTTTATTTTGAGGACTGTATTTGTGGTGGGGAGGAGGAGGACTGATGATAACTATTTACCAACTAATTCAAGATTTCCAGTGGAGTTCCACTGGAATATTCTTGGTATCATTGTCTCCAGCTACTTGGTAGGAGAGAACAGGAAAGATAAAATCAGACTCTTTAGTTCATGTACACTGATAGTACGAGAGGCAGTTGACACAAGTTGCAACATAGGAAATTCTGATTTAAACATGTAGAATTCTTTTTTTTTTTTCACTTTGTAGACCAACTTTGTAATAGTTGGAATCTGTATCCTTCGAGGTATTCAAAACACAAATGGACAAGGCCCTCAGTAGATCTGATTTAGCTGGACCTGATGGGAGCAGACAGTTGGATTAGATGACTTCCAGAGAGCTCTTTCGACCTAAATTATTCTATGATTGTGAAAAGTGTTGACAAGATTTAAAAACTGCTTGTGTCTTATGTTTTAATTTATCAAAAACTACTTATGGCTTATCATAGTTGCTTTTTTCAACTATGAATAATATTTAGTTTTGTGACATTAATTTTTAACTATTAAAAAGCTAATCCTTCTTTCATTATAGTTCTTTACTAGCGCTGTTAGCTGTAACACAGGTCACTTGTTTCTCAGCAGAGGAGGAAACATTTCTGGCAAAACATAATTTCACTTGTATCTGTCTATAAACTAAATTAGCTGTCTACCTTGTATCTGTCTATAAACTAAATTAGCTGTCTACCTCTATAGGCATAGTCTGTTTACATCTGTAATGTTTTTGATTTTTTTTTGTTTGGATTTTTTTCTTTTTTGAGCCTTCCCTGTAGTCAGAGGTTGTCTGATGTTCTATTAAGTCTACTACATTTACAGGAATATAAATTTCAAAATTAGCATTCTAAGAAAGCAAGACTTCAACACTTGCCAGAGGATTTACATTAAAAGGAGCAGAAAACACATTTGTTGGATGTTTATTCTCAGTCATGTTCAATAAATTTAACAATAAATGTTTCTGGTAATGTGGGTTTAAACAATATTGTAGCAGCAGCCATGTTTATCTTACCGATCTGAACAAACTATTAAACACTTGAATTTGATCATTTGGGTTTTTAAGATAACCGTGAGCTATGTACCTCTTTGATCAATGTAAAGATAGTCAACTTTTGACACCAGATTCCAGTCCATGTTAAAATAAGGCAGTTTTTTAGTAATGCTCACTTAGCTGTAACCATTTAAAATTCTTTGCCCTTGAGGGCTGTTTAATCTTGAAAGCAGCATGCAACAGATGATCTCAATATTTATATAGTCTTCCATACTCAGACTATTAAAATCTGTATTGGGTATGTTAGTAATACCAGATGGTTTTGGATAGATCTTATAAAATAAAAATTAATGACAGTTGACATGCAGGAACCTTCCTCTGGCAGTCTTTCAGTTGACCTATCTATGCCACTTCTTCTATAATTCCATTTATGGGGAAAATTGATTCCATCCTGTTTTCAGACATGCATTCCCCTTCTAGGGTATGCTCAGTCCACTCTGTGTTTTTGGGTGCTCCAACATGGAGCCAGTTATGTGTCATTTGGGAGGCATGGGGAATGAACATAGGCAACAGCAGTGATGAAGTGCATCATAGCTGTAAGTGCTCAGAGTTTCCTGAGCATGTGATAGAACAGTGACTTCTGAGGCTGATGTTCCCCTACTGCTAAAACAAGACCTGGTACAGCACTGTGCAAGAATTTGACATACGATGGCTGTTGTGTACAGAGTCAATCTCAAAAGCAAAGTATACTATTGGGTTTTTTGTATAGCTTTAATATTTTTGGCAAGTGGCCAGATAGTTTCTCTGTCTGAACAAGGAAGCTGTGAACATGAGCTCCAGCTCAGTTCTGAAGGTGCCTGTAGTTTCAGGCTAAACCCCTTTCATAAATGACTAGACCTTTCTTATGAAAAGGGATAGTTCTCTTTTCTCTCTTTCACAGCAAACAGAAAAAAATCACTTCAGAATAAGTGTCATTATCGTGTTTGCTCTTTCCATGCATTTGCTAATAATGTGCTCTTTATTACTGGGGAAAGAATGTGGAATCAGATGTTACTGAAGGAATCTGCACTGGGAGCAGTGGCTGTGAAGATGGGAGTAAATTGTTTAGTTGTTGTGTGTTTGGGTGGAGGTTTGGACAGCTGTATACAAGTTTTGTTGTCTTAACATACTCTGGAGAAATACTTTTAACCTTAAAAAAAAAATCCTTTAAATGTTAGGAATCTTGGGAAAAAAAATACTGTGAACATGATTATTTTGGGTGATTCTTTGGAAATTCCTGAAATGCTAAGGTTATTTCTGTGTACTGTGCATGTAGTTCTCCATGCATAAGTGATCATAGGTTTCCAAGCCTTCTAATAATAATGTAATAAAACTATCATTAAAAGTTATTTAAATTAAAATAATAAAACAATCAATACAATTATCATTCATCTTCCTCCTCCCTCCTCCTTTTTTAAAAGTGGAGGAAGCAAACAGAAGGAAGCTTTGCTGGTTTGTAGCTGGAGTTGCAGCTAGAGAAAACTATCTGGGTCAATGTTTTTGCATTTTTGTGCAAGCACATTAAGTTCAATAGCTTTTAGGGAGAAGGATTCAAAACAACCTGTCATGAAAAACCAAGCAGTTTTGTTTTGTATGGCTTTAGCTTCCTCTTTTGCTTTAAAGAACATCCTGGGCAACACTTTGTTCTGTTTGTGCGTAACTTGACAGGAGTCCTTAGTTGCTTCCTGGTGTACGTGATAGGTCTCTGGATGAGGTCCCCTGTAGACACCCACCTTCAGAGGAGACAAACTATTGTTAGCTTTACATAAACAAAAATATAGTTGATGATTTTGAAGATAGTTCTTTGCTTTCATCTCTTACATGTCTCCAGCTCTGGCTTCAGGTTAGCTGCTCCAGCATGTGAACATTTGGACTCCTTAGGCTAATAAAAGTGTCACTATGATCAGAGCAGGAATGTGTTTCTTATTTGAAATAAGAAAGGAAGAAGAAATAATTTAGTGTGTCTGTCTTGGAGTTGTAAGCAGTAGCTATATAGTTTACAAAGGATCTCTTCTTCCTAAATAGCCCATTATCTGCAGAAAAGTTTGTGATTCCTTGGGGATGTCTAATGACTGTGGAGGCAGTTATCCTTTGAGTTATAAAATAACTGAAAATATGATCTTCTTTGTATTGTACTGTGTGCTGTCTGTCCTGAGCAAGTGGTTCATGAATAATCTGCTTCTTCATTTTAGACAGAAGTGAGATGAAAGGTGAACTGTTTGTATCCTTGTACGTACAAGAACAACATGACTTTTCAGAGGCGATTCTAACCTGGATTCTTTTTTTTTTTTTTTTTT
>NW_028186371.1:1017469-1033708 GCF_003343005.1 Rhea americana | reverse complement strand
TTCTGTGATTCTATGGTTCTGATAGTATTATTCGTACTAAACTACCAGTTAATACCATTATTACATATTGCAGCAGGATATCTGATTTTTACAGACTATGATTTATCAACATGGTGTTGATATACAGTATGGAGATTTTGAGAATCTAAATTTTAAACATATAAAGTTTGCATCACCTTGCCTAAGAACATGCAAATTGCATATTCCTCCTTTAGGTCAACTCAGAGAACAGTCATTTAAGGATGACCAAGCAGCATTGCCAAGAAAGTAGCTTTAATTTCTTGAAGAGGCTACCCAGGAAACTGGCTTTTAGCAGCTTGCCAGGTCATTCCCTACCCATGTTATTTTGCCTAGCAAGGTCAGCACCTGCAAAGACAGGCAAAGTTGAGAAGCTTTCTCATACTGAGAACATCTTCTATTCGGTAAGCAGGATGAAAGGAGGAGACTGCTGATGCTCTGAGCTACAAGCTGTGAGCCTAGAAGTGAACTAGGTCTTTTTATAGCTGACAGAGTTTGTAAGGTGTCAGGCAGGTTCACTGATAAAAGAATCCTTGCAAAAGGCTTGAACTGGTACCTGACCTGCCTTCCCAGGTAGACAGTGCAAAGGAGTTTAGGATTTCTACACACCTCTAGGAAAACTAAGAGAATTGTAAAGGAGCACAACTAGAAAACAGGAACTGACTGAAAGCTGAAAAGAACTTGATGTTTCCGGAATAAACCCATTTACACAAACATCTGACAACTGTTTGTAAGGTCAATCTTATTTCATTTTTAAATAGTAATTTAGTCTTAAATCAAAATCATTTCAGCAAATGAAACAAACACAAATTTAGTGTGTCTCTAAAAGAGCTGTGTTAGAGCAGGAAGCTGATACGGTAAATCTCTTATTTTCGATTAAAGTACGCCTCATTTGTTTTGGTCAGCTGCTTCTCTTATAGATAAGGATTCCTTCTCACAGTAGCATTGCCATGAGAAACTGCTGCTTAGCTGCTCAGCAGATGTCAGAAACTTGCATAATAATTAAAARTAAGAATGAATATTTCATATAAATKCACATAACWGTAGTAAGCTGAACCCCTCACTTCCAGCAGTAAAATACACACCTATCTGTACTTCCAATTTTATGTGCAGAAAACAGTTCATTTCCTATCTAGATGTTGTCAGCACTGTTGTTAATCCGGTTTCCATTTTTTTCTCCAGCCTTTAAGCATTCATGGTGTACAGAGGACAGGACAAGGTCCCAAGCAACTCATAAACCTGCTGCTTCCAATTTTCTAACTTGAGCCAACCTCAAGTCTACAGCCAGTCAGAATCTCAGCCTGTGTTATGAAAAGACAGGCTCAGATGAACCACAATTTTTTTCCATCATATGGTTAACTTTTAATTTTTGTTGCCAAGGGGACAAACCAAGAGGAAATGGATTTAACAACTGCAAAGTGATGAATTTTAAAGCTGCTGTTACTAATATTTGAACTCTGAATCTGATTTACATGCAGGAGGAATGAGGAATAATAATGCTGTTTCAGAAAATAAACAGAACCCAACCAGAAAAAAAAAAACAAAAAAACAAAAAAACAAAAATCAACTTTTCCTTCCTATGCTCTCCTCTCTCATAGTAGGAAGATGAGAAAGTAAAGAGCACAAAAATCTTGAAGTTATTAAATCCTATAACCCCATATTACCTTATCATGCATAGCCACTCTTGAATCATAAAGATGCTCTGAAGTACACATCTGCTTYGCCAAATTCTACTCTGGCGGAGGAAAGGAGCTGCTGCAGCCAACRAGAGAGATGTTTCTACAGTTCTCACCTCCCCTTGAACAGTTTTCAATGGGAAGGACTTGACAAGAGAGATGAGAGAGAAGCTGCTAGCAGGAGAACAGCCCTGCTAGTTTTTAGGAATGATCTTTGCATAAACCAAAGGAGGCTTCTCATACCACTAATTTCCATACAGCCCCTCATCACACAGCACAAGAGCCCTTGTAGCCCTCCGGAGGCTACAAGCAGCCTTCCTCCTTCCCTCTGCCAGATTACTGGGTTTGTGGTCTCCCTGTTCTGAGACCTCAGGCATGATGCTTCCCACAGACTTCACAGCAGGAATAATTGCTGGTGCTGTCAGTCAGAATTTCTCTACTGTACCCACATGGCCACACTCACTGTAGATGTCTCATGTAGATGACTTTTTCTAATATTATCACTRTCCATTGCTCTGTAATAAAATAAATGTGGGACTTACATAGTGAAACTTTTCTAGGTAGGTAAGGGATAATCAGTTCTTACTGAATCTACTGCAACTGGAGAGACCAAAAAGCCTTTCTCTAGATCTGCAAAAGTCCCGGGTTGCCTAAAAAAGATTTGCAGTGTTGCTAGACCCAACACTTAGCCTCACCCAAGGCTGCTGCTTTTCTTCACTTCCCAAGATCCATCAGAGTTAAGTGTGTGACATTACAGTTTCCTAGATTAACTTTTTTTTTTTACTGATATACCTTTGGTCTACCCTCATRCAAGCCCTGCTATGATTCATAAACCAGACATTTTTCTGTCAGATTATGAGGTTTGTACCCGGGCTTCTCCATTAGAAATACCTTCTTGCCCAGGTACTGCATCAACCAAAAGGCAACTTGGTGTTTCTTCACTGTTTTTAAGCAAAAAATTGATGCTCAGACCAATGAATGCTGATCAGAACCCTCTTGAAAGGGATATAAACTCACACTCTTGCAAAAGTATCCTAAGCAATCCATATCTAACTAATGTTATGCTGAGTTAGTCACCATCTTCACATCTAGCACTGATATTGTTCCATTTTGCAGTCCATGTGCATTATTTACATTTGAAAATAGAGGCAATATTTAGGTGTTTGGCTTAGGCTTTTACCCCTATAAGAATATCATGCCATAGATAGTGTCCTTGATCAAGAAAGCCATGCCATACTTCTGCCCTTGTTCCAAACACAAAAAGGAATGAAAATTGAATCAAAGTCTGCTACACACCAGTCCATACCGTGAATTATCCTCTCTGTGTAAGTGGATATGGAAAGGAGCAATCTTCTGTTTCAGGTACCAGCTAGCCAGAGAACTTCATGATCTATAAATCTTACRTGAAGAGCTGCAATCTCAGAAGCGACAAAAGATTTAAATATGCTTGTTTATAGATTATCTTCCTAACTGAGCCAACTTTTGGTCTGGAATGCATCACTGAGATTCTACATGCTCCCTGCCCAAATCTCAGTTCTTTCTTCAAGCAAATGGATTTGTAAATCCATACTAACCTGGATTTTTTTTTTTTTTTTTTTTTATAATATTATCTTAGTTCTGGTGACTCTAATACAAAATGAGATTAGAACCAGAACTTGTCAGCATTTAGCTCATTTTCTGTTCATGATAAATGCTAAATGAAAGGTGAGCCATCTCTGTCATGATTGCTCTCCCTTCCACTGACAACACCTGCAGCTAATTGGGAATGTTTGTGCTGCTGGAGTGGTGGCTGGGACAGTAAGGATGGGTTGTCCTGCACCTGGTGGGTGTGAGCCTGTCTACTCAGCAGTGACCACAGTCCCATAGGTCTTAATCTATTTCAGGACTGAGGTTTCCCCAAAGATTTAGAGAACTACAGAGAAACGTTTTTAAATTTAGTACGTTAAACAGATGCATAAATTACAGTGGTTGGTGTCTGTTTTCACCTCTGACTTTCAGTGGCTGTTATCCATTTAGATTTGCTGCTGCATTGATACATTGTGTGAATGCTCAGCCTTTACTCTGCACTACTTTTTTTATATTCTCTCATTTCTTCTGCATTCTGAATTGGTCATATGCCCTTTTAATCTCCATGGTGAAACTCATTATATATCATACTCCTTGCATTTACCAACTATGCTGTTTCTCTTTCTCCTTGGAAAGTAAGCAGATATCTGTCCAGCTGAAACAAAATTTTGGAAGGTTTGTTCTGTTCTCAGTCACTGTCAGAAGTTTCAGATACACTCAGGAATATCAGTTTTGTCATTTAAATCAGTTCTTTATTACTGACTATCAGATTCAATTTAGTGCGTATAAACGTGGAATCTGTTTCTTGATCTCTTACATTTTACTAAGTTGTATATTGTGGACTGCTTTGTCTTGACAACTGACTTAAATGTCCTTTTGACTTGATCTTGTGGCTTCGCTCGCTGTGGTTTCACAGGCACAGTCCTAGGTTAAGGGTTGTAAAGAATCTGTTTCCTCTCCAGTGAAGTTTGCAGAGTTTGGGGAGACAAGAAGTCACCAAAAACAATGTTTGATTTTTGCCCAGGGCTGATTTTCTGCTATCTCAACTCTATAAACAGACCTGTGTGAACATGCTCACATAGTTCTAACAGAAGATTGTAGGTAAACCCTACTATACTGTCCTGATGTCAGCTTAGTCAAACTGCTAACCTTTGAGCTACGAGTTATACATTGTAAAGGGAATCAGTAAGATCATTCATGTAGCTTATTTCTTGAAATTTATAGTAGCTTTTTTTTTTTTTTTTCCCTCTCTCCTTAAAACAGATGGGATTGGGCCATGAGCAAGGATTCGGTGCTCCCTGCTTAAAGTGCAAGGATAAGTGTGAAGGATTTGAGCTTCATTTCTGGAGGTAAGTGATAGGATGTCTCATCTGTGGCTCAGCATTGCAAGCAGCGGCTCATCTGTGCAAATGTTTAACTTTTTTATTTTTTCTACTATTAAGGCACTAAAAAAAAAGGGTACTCAGATTCAGGGGCAGGGTTTCTTTGCAGCATTGCAACAGAGTATTTAAGTAGGTTATTGCTTATGAATATATACATCTGCTTTGAAGTTAATGGTGGTACTTCTAAGCATTTGCATCAGTTTAATAAACAGTTGAAGTATGATTATAAAAGCATCTCCATTCCTACAGTGAGAGAGATGACAAGGAAGAATATGCTTTACTTCAGTAACAAAATACTTTCTCGGCTTCTCGCCAAATGCATAACCTTTGTTCTGGGGTTTTGGTTAAAATTACCTTATCTACAAACTTTGATATATCAGAGTACTTATATGCACACAAGTTAACTTTATTCTGTTGTATTTTCCTTGTATTACATGCATAGATCCCCTCAGTGACTGTTTTCTTAAAAAGCCTTTCCATAAACTACGCCTGTCTTATGTACCGATACACGGTTGTGATCATCTTAAGATATCACCACTACTGGAACCATCTGGTCCATTATTTATATTTTGTTTCTGTAGTTACGCATTACAGATACTTAACTGAGAACTATAACCTCACCAGTTTCAGTCTGAAACTTTGTATACATCTGCAAATGGCTTGGGGAGTTAATGTGGGGGAAATGTCATTTTAAGGAAGCTTATCAAATAGGACTTGACCTTGGATGACGCACTATTCTTAAACCAAAAAGACCAAGACTGTTTGCAGTCTGTTCTGCAACTGAGAATGAGTTTAGAAAATAACTTGTCAGAACAGACTGCAAACAGTCTGCTGCTTGGGTGTGTGTGGGGGGGAGGGGGGGGAAGGGCAGTGTGCTTTGGGGTTTTTGTTCCTTGTTTCTCTAGGCCCCTGTGATTAGGGTCTGTTGTAGTACGTCCTGAATATGTAGCTCTTCAGAGCACTTGTTCTGTCCAGAGTCTCACTTTGGAAGAGCAGAGCATTTAAAGAGCAAGTGGGGAGGGGAGGAATATATGAAAACAGTGGTCTTATCATACCAGCTGTTTAGCTGAGACTGAAGTTTTAATTTGGAAACTGGAATGATATAGGATAATGTATCCAATAGGGAGGCTCTAATATGCCAGAGATGCTTCTTCCTGGTATCAGATCAGTGTAGAATCTACCTCAGAAATAACCTACAATCCAGGTGTGTGTTCTGTGGTGAGTTGGAAAATTGCTGTTCTACACTGTAGCTGCTATTGGGGGGCAAGCAAGATGCAAATCTAAAGTCAGTTAAATCAGCTCTACATAAGCAGTTTGCAAAGGAAAAATGTTAATATATGCTTTGCATGATAGATTTCAGGAGTCATCACTTGGACAGATGAGGATGCATTCGGAATATCTGTGTACTTAGTCATCAGAATATCTGTTCACTTAGCCTAAAAAGCTGAAACTCTATTTTAAGTGGAAGTTAAACTAGCAGAAGTGTACAAGAATACCTTTGAACCTGGCAATTAAACTTGAACTACTCTTGATAGTTCATGCTATACTTTGTCTCATCGGTGAGACAGGTGTTAAACTTCACAACTTTAACAGCTTCTCTAGCCACAATCCCATGTTGGCCTGGGGTAACAATTGTTTGCCTTCATATTACCACATGAAATAGGCTGTACTTGGAGCTGTGGCCTTTACAGGGTGGCACTGCCCTCTCCTGGATAGAGTGAAGCAGTGACATAATTCTCTCTCACTCCCTCCAGTAGTATCTGAAACCTCTGGCATGCATCAGAGTGGAGTAGTGTAATTTCTCTTTGTATTTCTACACAAAAGAGCCTAAATGCTGCCTTTGGGTAGTCATACTGGAAAGTGCAGGAAAAAATGCAAGTATATCCACTTGATAGCAGGGTTTTACACAGTGTGACTGCATTGTATTCTTCTATATAGCTGTAGCGTTCGGAAAATACAATAGTCTTCTGAGGTGTCGGATACAGCTTGGAGTTTGAAGGCTTTGAAGGTGCTATGACTGTTGGCGCTATGTGTGAGATAATTATATGGATGCAGAACGGTTAAAATTGGCTAGTACAGAAGTAGTGATGAACAAAAGCCGGTATTAAAACTTGTTCCTTAGTTCTGAAGTTTTGAAAGCCTCCTGTTGTAAGCTAAAAGCAAATCACTACACCAAGTGCCACAGTAATAATACTTTGCGAAAAGACAGGTAAGTCTTCACCATTTGTTTAATATCTATTTGGCTTTTAAAATTGTGAGAGTCGAGGTTCCTTCCAAGTTTAGCTGCAACAGTAGGCAGGGTCTTAGTTCAGTTATTAAAATTCCTTCAGCTTGCAAAACTGCCTCTGCAAAATTAGCAGGGAAAGCTGACTGCAGAGGGGAAAAAAAACTGTTTGCTGTAGTTTTTTGTTCTTTGGGAGCATATTTCCCACTAGAGGGGAGTATGGGACAGGAGACAAGCTCCTGCAAGCAGGAGGGAGCATTCTGATTTATCTTAGTCATATATACTGGAAAGTGGTAATTGTCTTTTGTATAGCTTGCCAAGATCTTCAAAAGCTTCTGGAGACAAGAATCTTGAGCTTGGGAATGACCCACTGTCAGCATCTGATTCTTTTGGGAAGATACAATCCCTGGAAGGCAAAGACAGCCTAAAGATGGCTTTAATATTCTTTATCTCCTTTGCTTAAGTCCAAAGTGTTGCAAACACATGAACGGTGGTCTCTAATTATTCCTTCAGTAGTGATTTCGGTGAATGTACTCAAGTGAAAAAAATCTGGGGGAGCGGGGGCAGCCGTCTCCTTTACCTTCCCCCTTATCACCCCTCAGTGACAGTAGAGAACAGAAGTCTTGCAGGCTCCATTCTGGAGAGGGCCATGGGAGATGAATCTCTGTCTATGTATGTGTTTGCATGCGTATATAATAGCAACTGGTTGTTCTGGGGCATGTAAGGAGCCTCCTTTAAAACTGAAACTAAAACTAGGTTTCAGTTCTCAGATAAGCTTGTAAACTGGGAGTTTGAGATAGTGTGTGTAGGGGGTAATTTAAGTAAGATGGCTGTATCATAGCAAAGTAATGACCAGCTAATCTAGCCTAAGTAGAGAAAATTGCTATATCCTTCCTGCAGAAGGGACAGTTCCTAATGAACAGGACTGATGTGGTAGCTTAATGTAAGAAGGTATATGTAAATTGAGAACAATATATTACAAGTAATGTGTGTAAATGTCAACTGCATGTATTTTAGAACTGGAAATTATTTGAGAAAAGGGATAATAAATCAGGATAGAAAGCCTTTTCTGGCTCTTAGCAGCATGCTACCGTGTTCACATGGCTGAGATCCAGTGAAGATCTGGGGAGCCGGGGAAACAGCAGCAGCCTCAGGGATTCCCCTGTGACCTTACCAAGCTATACTGACATCAGCTGTGACTTTACATCCTCTGAAGTATTTCTGGATTGTTTCCTTCTGCATTTGATTTGGATTATCAAGAAGCCCTAATGACAGGACTACCCTAGTTGTAGTTTTATAATGTAGCTCCTGTAATGGCATCCTGCAAACTGCACACAGGTATAGTCCTGCATCAGCCAGCTCTGATATAAATCGTTAGAGTAACCTTAAAGAAAAAGCAGTGCCTGGCCTCTTATTCAGGCCTTGCTATTCAAAGAGCAAGGAGAAGATGCTTCACATTAGACTGAAATGTGCACAGTGAGTTTCTTAAATTAAACGAGCTTGGGATGGATGGGTGAAGGGGAGGGCATCAGACAAGAATCATAGAATCAATAAGGTTGGAAGGGACCTCTGGAAATCATCTAGTCCAACCTCCCTGCTCAGCAGGGTCACCTAGAGCATGTCAGACAGGGTTGCAGCCAGGCGGGCCTTGGAGATCTCCAGAGAACAAGACTCCACAATCTCTCTGGGCAACCTGTGCCAGTGCTCCGTCACTCTCACAGGGAAGAAATTCCCCCTCACGGTCAGGCGGAACTTCCTGTGCTTCAGTTTCTGCCCATTGCCTCTTGTCGTGTCACACGGGACAACTGAAAAGAGTTTGTCCCTGTCCCCTTGACACCCTCCCTTCAGGTACTTGTACACATTGATAAGATCCCCCCTCAGTCTTCTCTTCCCCAGACTGAAGAGGCCCAGCTCTCGCAGCCGTTCCTCACAGGGCAGGTGCTCCAGCCCTCTGATCATCTTTGTAGCCTTATGCTGGACTCTCTCCAGTAGCTCCATGTCTCTCTTGTACTGGGGAGCCCAGAACTGGACACAGTACTCGAGATGAGGCCTCCCCAGGGCTGAGTAGAGGGGCAGGATCACGTCTCTTGGCCTGCTGGCAACAGTCTTCCTAATGCACCCCAGGAGACCATTGGCCTTTCTGGCCACAAGGGCACATTGCTGGCTCATGGTCAACCTGTCATCCACCAGCACTCCCAGGTCCTTCTCTGCAGAGCTGCTCTCCAGAAGGTCAGCCCCCAGCTTGTGCTGGTGCCTACGGTTATTTTTCCCTAGGTGCAGGACTCTGCACTTGCCCTTGTCGAACCTCATGAGGTTCCTCTCCGTCCAGCTCTCCAGTCTGTCCAAATTTTTCTGAATGGCAGCACAGCCATCTGGTGTATCAGCCACTCCTCTTGGCTTGGTATCATCAGCAAACTTGCTAAGGAGGCACTCCATCCCCTCATCCAGATCATTGATGAATAAGTTGAACAAGACRGGACCCAGTACTGAGCCCTGAGGAACTCCACTAGCCACAGGCCTCCAACTGAACTCCACGCCACTGATGACGACCCTCTGAGCTCTGCCTTTCAGCCATTTCTCAATCCACCTCACTGTCCACTCATCTAACCCGCACTTCCTGAGCTTATCTAGGAGGATGTTATGGGAGACGGTGTCAAAAGCCTTGCTTTTGAATCAGGATGGTGATCTCATTCTTTTCAATTAAAATATAAACCACAGGTGTTCTATGAGAGTTTCACAGTAGGACCTAGGAAAGATTTTGAGGACAAGTTGTATACTATCATTTTTTTGCAAATATTTCTCATCAGTTTTTCAAGACGACAAAAAAAATCAGAAATACTGAAATTAGTAAGACATGTTAAGCCTTCAAAGTAGCATTGAAGATAAAAGCAGCTGTCAGTACTTTCCTATTTGGAAATAGAAACTATTTCTCAAAAATATGTTCTGCCTTCTGTGAGGAAGGTCCGTACTAGAAAATAGATGTGCCATTTCATGACTTAACATGAGCAAGAGTAAGATGCCCTGGTGGCTCTTTCAGCATGTGTAGAAATTTCAGTGGAAGGGTAGCAAGCCCACAGCTTGCTGTGCTCAGCTTACATCTTCAGACTGAGTGCTACTTTGCCCCTGTTGAATCTTGTATAGATTGACAAGAGCTAGACAAACTGTTACACTGCTGTTGTGACCAAATAGGCGGCAATACAGTGAAGTATTTTCATTCAGATTTGCAACCCTGTGTAACATGCTCTGGGTGACCTTGCTGAGCGGGGAGGTTGGACTTAGATGATCTCCAGAGGTCCCTTCCAACCTTACTGATTCTATGATTTTTTTTTTTTTTTTTTTTTGCAAGCATAGTAGTTTATGAACAACAGGACGGAAGAACTACACTTTGTTTGTATAAATCTGTGAAGTTCAGCTGAGAACCTCTGTTCAGTCAGCTGTTACATTAGAGCACATCCTCTTCCACTCCATCCTCTCATCCTCACCCACTTCTCTCTTGATAGGTCAAGAGGGAAGGCTAAAATTGGGATTCAATGTTGTTAAAGCTTTTGCATTAAAATGGAGAAAATATCTGGTTAAAAAATTAACCTAAATGGAGTAACTGCCTGAAGTCAAGTTTCAGGTACACTGTGAGGCGTGTGCATGTTAGTCATTGATGTATTAATGAACTAAAACCACAGAAAGGAAGGTCTAATACTGCCAGCTAGCTTTAGGTTGTCAAGACATAATTAAGAGCTGGTAATAAAGAGTGCAAATGATTAAACCTTAAAAGATGGACAAACTGAACATAAACTGCTTTCTTATTCTTTTAAATTGCCTCATTATTGTCTCAGGGATCTCTGGTTGTGTGTACTGTGCATCTCTGGGGCTGGTCACATATCCTTATGTCTATTGTGTGACCTATATGTAGGTCCTCTTTCCTCCTCCTTTCTGTGTCATCTAATGGGGCTGTGGCAGGCATGGCATGTTCCTGTGTTGTGGCAGGACATGTGCCTGTTGAATGCCTTAAGATGAGGTATGCATCTTACCTTCAAGATTTTGGAAAATAAGGTGTAGATAATCTGAGAGTTAGATGAGTGCTGGTGGGTGGGGTTGAAAAGCATTTTATAGGTATCTGTTTTACACTACTTGCTACATAAGGAACTGAATAATGAGGTAAAATATTGCTCATTCAAGCTCAACAGAGATCCAGAAGTTGGATCAGTTTTCTTAGGGTGTTCTAACTTCACTGATTCTGTATATTGTGGCTTGAGTGGAAGCTCTAAAAAATCTATTAAAAATAGTAAATTGGCTTGTCTAATTCAAGGATCTGCTTATTATATGTGAATTGTTTAATTATGCTAAAAGTAATATGATCTAAAACTCTTTGATTAAAGGAGTTCAAATGTGTTACATGTATACTACAGAAGAATTCAGTTTATATCTGAATAAGTAGAGCCTTCTACCTGTTAAGATTGTTTTCTGTGGAAATTCTCTGTACAGCGTGTACCAGAGTACCTCTGACTTGATTCAGAGCTGTGTGAAAGACTTTCTCTATATAAGCTAATTGCTCTTCTTTCATGTTCTCTTAAATGCTGAACTTCAGGACAGATCTTGCTGCAGTTACACTACATATGGCCGTACACATTATTTTCTGTTCTAGGAAAAGTGAAAACATTACTCAAACCCCTGCTTGCAGCCCTGTGATAAGCAAATATCATGCATAGTGAAATGCAGATGGAGAAAGTAGAAAAGAGCATGAAGTTTTGAGTGTATAAAGAGAACCTTACAAACTAAAAGCCTAAATAAAATGGTCACTGGCTGTTGTGTGGGTGCATTTAGGTCATAACTAATACAGGTAGATGACTGTCCATAGTTAATCTGATAGGTGGATGATAACAGATATGTATGTGCAAGGTCTGTACCATGACTTCACTGAAAGGATGTTTTATTTAAAAAGTTCTAATGTAAGTGGCAAGCATCTCTGTGATCATCGTCTTGGTGAGCAAAGAATTTAACAGCAGAAACAAAGAATATCATCAAGAGGTCTTTGAAAAATTGGAGAACAACCTATATGCCCTAACCAAAAACTGAAAGCAAGGTTTGGAATTCCCAATGATGTCAATACTATGCATGCAGCTAGTGTGAGATGTAGTTTGCAGCTGGGATTATAGCTTTGCTGTGCCATTTCTCTGAATTTCAGAAAAATATGTCGCAACTGCAAATGTGGCCAGGAAGAGCATGATGTCCTCACAAGCAATGAAGAAGACCGGAAAGTGGGGAAACTCTTTGAAGATACGAAGTACACAACCCTTATTGCAAAGCTGAAAAATGATGGCATCCCCATGTATAAACGCAATGTAATGATACTGACTAATCCAGTGCCAGCCAAGAAGAATATATCCATCAATACTGTCACTTACGAGTGGGCTCCTCCAGTTCAGAATCAGACACTTGTAAGTCAAAGCTGCTTTTTTCGTATGTTTACATCAGGAAATGATGGAAGTTGGAGAGGTGGAGTTTATCAAAAGGATAAATTTACTTCTTGTAGCCCCTCTCCATGGACTACTTTTCTTATTTTCTTCTCAATGAACAATAATAAAAAAATATTTTTTGTAAGTCCTCTGGAGTAGAACTTGAAAAAAAATGGATGGACTGTGGGTTTTAAAAAAAAAAAAAAAGCGGCTGTTTAAGGGGGAACACTGTCTTATATATAGCTTTTACTGTATATGGTAAGAACAAGTTCAGTGTTGACATCCAAAAGAAAAACTCTCTTTCAGTATGTTTGCAGCTCAAATAGATGAGACTGTAGATAGTCTTGTGGGGATTTTGCTTCACTTTTCAAGCTTTAATTGTTATCTTACTCTACTGCTGGGTTTTGTGATTCATGTTGGAATCATATTAACTCTGACCTACCTCTCTAAAAATACCATTTTTCGGTGAATGAATTAAATATTCCATATCTAAATTCACTGTTGCTTAACATTTAGTTACAGTTTTCACTTCCTAGACTTGTTCTTGCTTTATTAAAACAGTGCTTTCTTCTTTATTTGGCTAGAATTATTTCTGCAATGGACCATGTGCCTCCAGCAAGATATTTCAGCTTCTACTTCTTAAAGCTATCCTGATGATCAGTGTGTTTTAGACAGTTTTGAAGAGACAAGGTGCTATGTAAATGTTAATTACTGTTCCAAGTTATTACTACTTGGAGTAAATAAGTATTTGACATGTTGTAAAAGGCTTCAAAGGGAGCTTGTCCCTTATGCTGGGTAGAAGCCAATTACAGCAGATGCATTATTTTTATCTTCATCTACTATATTTTGGGAGCTTAGTGTTTATGGAAAGAACCTTGTTTTTGATAAATTTGGCTGTCGCTAACAACAGTAGAGCTGATTTTAGCCATTTGTTTGTTTTTAAAAGGATGAGTCTATAGCTGAAGTGGCATCTGATGTCTAATTCCTCTTGGTTTAGGCTAGGCAGTATATGCAGATGCTTCCAAAGGAGAAACAGCCTGTTGCTGGCTCAGAAGGCGCGCAGTACAGGAAGAAACAGCTGGCAAAGCAGCTGCCCGCTCATGATCAGGATCCTTCAAAATGCCACGAGCTATCTCCCAGTGAAGTGAAGCAGATGGAACAATTTGTGAAGAAGTATAAGCACGAGGCGCTCGGTGTAGGAGATGTCAAGTTTCCTGGTGAGGTGGAAGCTAATAAGAGTAACGTGAATAATGGTGACAGAGGCACCTCAGCTGCTGTAGGAGCAATGGAGGGCAAGTCAGCAGATCAGAAGGCATCTCAGTATGTAAGTATAAGAAATGAAAGGAAGATTACTATTTGAGTATTCTCTTTGGTCATTTTAATTCAGTTAACATTGTTAACCTGGAATGCTGAGAATATGGGGAGGGAAAGAAGGAACGGGAAATTGGAAATGTATGTTAATGCCTGCTCAGCACTCCTGACTCTGCTACCAGTATTTAGTAACTTGCAGCAAATAAGCGACTTCCTGGATCATCTTTCCATGCCTGTTGCACAAAATACAAGCTAGAAAATACACGGTATCAGGATGGCTTTTGCAGCATAATGAGGAAAAACTTGTATAGTCTTAAGGACTATTTCAAGAAGAGTTTGGTTTAACTTTGGTAGCCTGTGTTTTCTTCCTCCTCTTTGGAAAAGCACTGAGACTACACAACTGACGAGTTGTCTTCAAAATGAAATTAAGAAATAGTAAAGTAACACCTCTCCCACCTACAGCAAGCCAGGCTGTATAATTGCACAACTACTCTATTGACTAGCCAGCTGTTCGGATCATTTTTCTTTCTTTGGCATGCGATTTCTGTCTTGAAATAACTCGGCAAAAATGAGTAATGGAAAATTACCCTGTTTTCACTGATATTGCTAAAGCTACACTTATGTCAGAATTGCTTTATTAAGGCCATATCCTGCCAACTTTTGCTGTGCATGTCTCAGCTACCTGTTTATGAATCCTAAATAGGGGTATGATAAGTGAAGTACCAAATTAAAGAAGCTTCTTGCCAACAACTCCTTAAGCCATCTTTCACTCTTCTGTTGCTCTCTGGTAGTAGACCTTTGCTTCAGCGTGGCAAAAGCTTGATTTCCAGAAGTGTGCAAAATGGTTTATTAAACCATAGATTAAATTATATTTCAATTACATAAACGACCTGTGTTCTTTGACTTGATGACAGAGTCCTCTCTCTAAGAAGGTATAGAGCAGATGATTATCTATGAACTTTTGGGGACTATTTCTAGTGTAGTATGTTCATAAAATTCTAGTGTAGTATGTTCATAAATTTCCATAATTGCTCTCCCTGTCCCAAGATGGTTAATCACAGCATATTGGACAATAGCCGTAAGTGACTGAGCAGCTCTAGAATGCAGTTTTAAACAGAATGAGTTTGAATTATTAACAGTAATAAATTTTTCCTCATTGGTGATGGTGATAAGGCTTGATCTTCTCATGACCTCTAAGTACACAGCTATTTTCTTGTCACATACTGCAGTCTTAGTCTAGTCAGTTAGTTTTGATGGAGGTTCCTTATTCTTACACATGTAAGACTTGCAGGGCATAACATGAATTTTAATTATCTCTGGAATCTTTTATAGGAACTGTACTATAATTCCAAGAATGCAAACATGGCAGAATGCAATAATCCATTTACTTGGTGCTGTCAGTAGTGCATCATTTTGAATTGCCTAGTTAAGCCTATACTGCAGCATCATGTCACGATATTTTCTGATCATGGAAATAATGCTTTAATTTCAGTCTAGGAAAATGGATTTTTTGAAACACATAGGTAACAATTGCCATAAACATCACTCTTCATAGAATTACTTAATTTTGTAATAAATTCTTTACAGTTCTGCTATTGCTGCAAGCTGAACATGAAAGAAGGTGACCCAGCTGTCTACGCAGAGCGTGCTGGGTATGACAAATTGTGGCACCCAGCTTGTTTTGTCTGCTGCACTTGCGGTGAACTTCTAGTAGACATGATCTATTTCTGGAAGAATGGTAACCTGTACTGTGGAAGACATTATTGTGATAGTGAAAAACCTCGCTGTGCTGGATGTGATGAGGTAGGAAAGATGTCCTTTGTTTTAGTATGCGGGTTTGTCGTTATGAAAACTGAATGTGATTTTAAGTAAAGTATTTTAGTATGGAGGGTGTCTCTGCACCAGTCTTACCTGTTTGCAGGTGCAAGGAACTAGAATTGATAGGTGATGGACACACTGCATTCAGGAAAATCCACAGTTTTGTTTTGGATTCAAGGGTCGTCTTGTGCAGTTAGCAATGATGTGTGTATAAAACACAAACTGTTCCTTCATGAAGGGACACTAGGCAGAGTGCCTTACACATTACACCTTGTGCAGAATACAGAGAACAGACTGCCTAATGTTTTTGGCTTTTACTACTTGTAATAAACAAAATGGAAGGTTTTGGAAACAAAATTCTAACTAACACATTCAGTTATGATGTTTAAATAACCTGAAACAGTAGGGTTTCAAGCAATTCCTGGGAAGTTACAAAACATCCTGAGGCTGTCTTTATTGAAGGAAATACTATTCAAATGCATGAATTAATATTTGTTGTATTTTCCTCGTAGCTGATATTCAGCAATGAATATACCCAAGCGGAAGGTCAAAACTGGCATCTGAAGCACTTTTGCTGTTTTGATTGTGATTGTGTTTTGGCTGGGGAAATCTATGTAATGGTGAATGACAAGCCTGTCTGTAAACCGTGCTACGTGAAGAACCACGCTGCGGTAAGATCCTTGCAGGCGTATTGGTGCTGTGAAAGAAAGGAGTGTACCTATGGAGTGTGAAACTTCTGCTTTTCCCCAGTGTGAGAATATCTGAAGAATGTAAATTGAATGCAAATGTTGGCC